>NW_027316167.1:36249040-36401540 GCF_026437365.1 Eucyclogobius newberryi
AACAAAAACTCCTAGACAAAACCTCCCATTTAAAAAATATAATATATAAATATATAATATAAATAATATAATATATAAAACATAACACTCATTCGATAAGTATGAGCTCAGGAGCAGATGAACAAGATGTGAAGACAGACACAGGTAAATCAGCTCATACAGAGTCATCAAGGACAGAGGGGACAGCTGTGATGCGTTTGTTAAGCATCAACTGTGTGATCTATTACAATCCAACTGCTATTCACTTAGAATCTAGTCTAATATAGTCTAATCACGTACTAATTATTAGTAACACAGCACAGTGAACCTCGGATGCACAGCGAGACGCCCGGTTCAAAAGACGAATCACTTCCGCGTTTATTTACCCTATTTTCCGGACTATAAGTTGCTCTGGAGTATGAAATGCGGTTTCAAGTGTGAAAATAACAAATATCACATACAAGTCGCTCCGGAGTATAAGTATATATGTGACTTATAGTCAGGAAAATACGGTATGTGTAAATATCTCATGTTACAACGTGGGCACCTGCGGCCGGTATATGGACAAGTTCTATTTTCTTCGTAATTATCGTGCGTGCAGCTTTTATTCAGCTTTGTACAGACCGAAAAGTACGGTAATATTGTTATAGTTTTACTTCTCTGTCCCATGTTGATTTCTGTTGTTTAATTGTGCCACTGTGAGTTGTTTGTGGATCTTAAGAGAGAATGCAAAATCACACCACATTTTCAATTCTATGTTTTATAAAACATAAAATGTGGTGTGATTTTATGTTAACCGCGCAAATGTGGCGTGTAATTGGTTGATACACGATGAACAAACCTTTGAAAATCCCAGAAAAGCTCTTTGTGATATAGTGTCCTCAGTACATGGCAGATAAAGGACTCCCAGTGTCCCCAGACCTTAGCCCTCTGAAAAATCTGGTCCCCTTGAAAATATAATCGGAGACCCTTGCTTTATGGCAATGGGAGGGATGACAACTCCAGTCCCAGATACATATTCCTGGATCACCTTTTTGAGAAAACGTTGGCACCCTTTGTCAACCTCCGGGATTCCCATGAGTCTGAGATTGTTTCTGCGGAACCTGGATTCCAAATCTAGAATCTTGCTCTTCATAGTCTACCGGCAGTTTCTACTACCTTGGCTTTCAGCTCCTGCACATGCTGCCGTCCAGTACCGCCTTCGGGCTCGCTATTTCTTCTGTCAAGCCGGGTGGTTCCCAGCTCTGAGCTCTGACCTTTTTATTGTTACATCCTTCAACAATATTAATTTTTTATAAGCCTTTTGACCAAACAAATTTCAAGCTTAAGTTCCTAGAAAATTAATATGGTATAATATATGATATTTACCAGGAACTCATTTTAGTCCAATTGTCTTTGTCAACTACAACCCTACGTTAAAGGTTGAATGGACGTTTTTTTTTGGCCCAAATCGGAGTCTTATTTCCTCGTGGCGTGGACAGCCGATTAGTCCTGCCACGTATCAATCATAAAACACACCTACCGCTCACCTGCAGCCGCGTGTGGCTCGTCCCCACGTTTCCGCGTGTCTAAGCGCATTGATCTATCATAATATAGTTCCCTCAGTGTACGGGACAAAATGAAGACGGAGAAAGACATTTCGAGCTGACTCAGAAGAAGACGGAAATCTACGGGAGACGAGATATGCGATCTGTCGCACTAATAAACAAACGCACGTGTGTGTCGTATCAGTCCGCACGGGGGAGTGGCATGCGCACTTCCGCCTGCGTTCTAAAATCGCCAAAAAAATCGTCCATTGCGCCTTTAAAGGAATAATAGAGGATTTTTCGCCAATTTGAGAACTCAAGCGACTGTTACTCCCTTTTTTTTTTTTTAATGCGCATGCGCACACTCACCCAGTGTTCTCGCTGAGGGGTTTTGGCCGCAGGCGGCGCATGCAAAAAGCACCACCGTGCTCGCACGGTACCCCAAAAAAAAATGCCAATATGATCACACTCCGCCACTTAGGAGTGGCATATGGCGTAAAATAAGAGAAGGCCGTCTGGCGTAAATTACAGCGTAAGTTTACAGCGCACGGCGTTAAAAGCACAGCTTTAATTTGTAAAAGTGCTGCTTTATTTTGTAAAAGCGTCAGAAAATACGCTGCTCCTAAGTGACGGAGTGTGATCATTATGGCTTTCCATATCAAGCCCCGTGGGTGGCAATTTTTTAAAGTCATTTTTGCGAGCGCCGCCTACGGCGGTGGGACAAACCCGCCATCCAAGGGGCTACCATCAAACGTTGTGCGTGAGCACGCAACAGCTCTGCTGCAACACGTGAGTTTGTTTATTAGCGCGACGGAACGCATCGTATCTTTTGTCTCTGCAGATTTCCGTCTTTCTCTGCCGTTACTTTCTCTGTCGTATCCTTGCGATACGATACGTATCTCGATACAGGGGCCACGATACAATATATATCCTGATACATGTATATTCCAATACAAATTCCCTCATTACGATATGTATCCCAATAATTTATTGAAAAAACGGTCTTAAAATGTTTCCTAATGGGTCTTTTTTTTCTTCTCTGGACAAGAAAATTTATGAAATTTCATGTTTATCCACAAAGCATTTATTTATAAATCCATTCTGCTCTAATAACTTCACACATCTAACCAACTGATCCAAATAGAAATATAAGGAACACATTCTAGTCAAGTATTGCATGTTTCTTGCCAAACAATTGGCCTGGTCTGAACATGCTGCAGCTTCATCTTCTGCACAGATCAGCTTCTGATCAGGTCCACAGCTCCTTCTCACCTCGACCGAGAGGAGCGCAGCAAAAACAGTATATCAAAAGAACGATTCCACCTCGTTTGCACGTCACTCATTAGCTTGTGTTCCGGCAGATTGAGCAGCTTCTGTTTTTCCTGCAGGATGGTAACAGTGCGCCCTCTTTGGGAGTTTGCTTCTAAATGGCCGTCTGAACAGTTACTTACGATACTGAGTCCGTGACGATATTTGCCATATCGATTTTTTTTAACACAACCCTACAGGTGTGCAGTAGCACGCAGGAAGTGATTGACATGTGGGAGAACAACTCGGCTGTCCACGTCTCTATTATTCCTTTAAGGTGTACAAGGTGAATAAAGTAGTTTATGAAGCGCAAATAATCAATCCAATGTATCAATCAGTGATCATTTATTAATTTTACGCACAACAATGATACGTAATGTAGGTCTCTCACCTGCTGGAGGCTGATGAGCGCCACCTGCTGTCCGCCACCTGAACTCTGCATTTGAAGAGGGGACACAGGTTTGATGAAGACCATTCCTCCTCTGTGTGCAAGAGAGAGAGGGAGCAGGCCGGACTGAGGACTGCAGCCCACTGAAGTCCTGCTCGGAGTCTGGACCCGAGTCTGGACCTGAGTCTGGACCTGAGTCTGGACCTGAGTCTGGACCTGAGTCTGGACTTGGTTGTGTCCAGAGATCAGGCCCAGGTTCTGCAGAGTAAAGTTGAGGATGGCGGGGCTTGGACTCTGCATGCGCGGCGTGCACAGAGGAGAGGCCATGCTCACGTGTACGTCCGTGGGAGTCACGTGCACACTCGTGGGAGTCACGTGCACGCTCGTGGGGGTCATGTGCACGCTCGTGGGGGTCATCTCATGGCACAGCACCGGTCTGGAGCCTGGAGACAACATCGAGTCAAGATACGGCATCAGTTTGTCAGAAAGACTGTGGGGACGTTTTATTACATACAGCCCTAAAAAAAGAACAACGCCATAGCAGGTGTATTTTTGTTTGCCTTTATGTTTTTGTCATTGCCCACACCAAGGGCTGATCCAACCAGTGTTATTTGAGTTATTTGAGTAGTTTGTGGATATCGCTACACAGAGACATAAGCTGGTGTGTACCTGGTGTGGTCGTGTGGTACAGATAGGTGGGCGTGGCTGGTGCGTCTTTGGCATTCTGGAGCTCTTTGAACCCGATCAGAGACTGCGACAGAGGGATGAGGTAACCAGCCGGAACCAGAGTCTGAAAAGCACAACAGAATCAATACTGATAATATGATTTTCTAACAATAAGTATGCAATTCATATGTATAGATTTTAATTTGGTCAAATGTGGTTGTCTTATAAGCAGGAGGGTAGCAGTTTGAACCCAGCGTTGCCGGATTCATTGTATCATTCTTTGCTTGAGCAAGACACTTCAAATTAAATAATTAGTGTTACATAACACATTTTTTTCCTCTGTGTGTCTAATGTTCAAACCCTTGTTACCTCAGTGTGGAGGGTCTCGGGCGTCAGCGGTACCGCTCGGATCGGCGTGAACCCCTCGCTCTCTGTGCTCCTTTGCTCTCTCTCCAAAAACACGTCGACTACGCTCTGTTCTGCAGCGGGATTGTGTTCTTGCGCCTGGAACTCGGGGTCCAGATGGAGGGCGCGAGGGGACGGGCGATTGGTCAAATGAAGGGGGTGCGACTTCAGACGAGCGCGAAGGATATCACCTATTTTTGGTGACGCGTCCTACAGGAAATAAAGACAAGGATTAAGTGTCAGAAACAGTTTATTCTTTTATGGATGAAGCAATTGGTCAAACCAGATGCATTGTTTCAAGTGTTATTATTATAGTATTATGGCCGTATCAAATCAGTATGAAGTATCTAACCTATTCCTTTATACAGAGTGTTGTCACAATACTAAATTTCAGACAGAATAAATACAATTATGAATAAAAACTGCTTTTTTTAAAAGATTTCTTTTTAAAAAGTAGTATTTCTGTCAGATGAAGGAGTCTGATCTTTAGTTTGTTGCGTTATGAACACTGGTACAATGTGTTGGGCAGTTTGTGTGCGGTGTGTCGTACGGTTTGTATGCGAGCAGTGGGCGTTCTGACCTTGAAGCTCCTCTTGCTCTTGGACGGACTGGCCTCAAGCTCCTCGGCTCCCGGGCGTTTGGTGGCGTTTGGACTGTCGAAAGTCATGGAGCGCACGGCGAGGCTCGTGGGATGAGGACGCGTCACGGCTCGCAGCGATGGGGGCGGGACGTACACTGCGTAAGCCCCGCCCCTCGCCGCCTCCTGCTGCTGCAACAGGACGGGGAAGAAAGGGGTCATGGGGGTCAAAGGCAACAGGGGCGGAGCCAGTTCTGAGGGTTTGGACCTGGACAGGAAACAGGAAAGGAAATTAGAATGTTGATATAGATTTTCATGGATTTCATTTCAGAAGTGGACAAAATTGAGATTAATTGTGTGTGGTGTGTGTGTGTGTGTGTGTGTGTGTGTGTGTGTGTGTGTGTGTGTGTGTGTGTGTGTGTGTGTGTGTGTGTATGTATGTATGTATGTATGTATGTATGTATGTATGTATGTGTATATATATATATATATATGTATGTATGTATGTGTATGTATGTGTATGTATGTATGTATGTGTATGTATGTATGTATATATGTGTATGTATGTATGTATGTGTATATATGCATACATGCATACATGCATACATGCATACATGCATGAGGAAAACGTGAATGGACCATAAAATTAACCACAAAAGTGCAGCAATATCACTTTATTCCACTGACTCTGGAAAGACGGGTAAGACAGGGGTGTGCCTGGTCCCCCCTTTAATTTTTTCACAAAAGAGGATACACTCAACTGGAATAAAAGTAAAAAAAGGTCTCACCCTGAGGACTCGTGGTCCAGTCTGTGTTTACAGATGGCAGCGAGTTGAGCCATTTTGTTTGGAAAGTCCACACGTGAGTCACCTGCAGTGAGAGAAAGGAGAAGAGGGGTTGTTATGGAACGTGGCACGATTAATAAAATACTTAGAGCAAATTTATTTAGTTGCAGGATGCTGAATACCTATATTAAATTGTATTTTGTAACATTCTGTTCCGCGGTCCAATCGGTGAAGTGTATTGTGAATACTTAGAATACTTTCACATGTGGCTATATTTTATTATAACAGTTATGTTTGTGTGTGTTTGTTGAAATAACGCAGGCACAGACACACAGACACAGTCCTTTTTGTCATTAGTAAGGTAACTGCATTCTGAACACCACCAAACGAAAGAGTAACTAGAACAGAGTCAATCTAAATTAGCATTCTGAATACATATTTTAGGTATATGTATTATTATACATCGTTTTAAATTTTGTTCACTGACAATGGCAATAAAACCGATTCTGATTGGTGATATTTGGCTGATATTTATTTTCATGATAATTGTGCAACTCTAATCCCTAGGATGTGCAATTGAGTAGAAGACTCGAGTGAGACACTCCTAACCTGTAGTTGCCTTGGCTGGGCTGTTGGGGGCGCTGCTCACCCTTCGCCGGTCCTCTTGGATGCTTTGAGCCAGTTTCATGAGCGACGGGTGACGCGTGAAGCTGCGTTTGTTTGAGAACAGGTTTTTGGCGCAGTTTTCCTTCGACGACCGTAATGTCAGAACTTTATTCTTCTCTGGCTTCACCTCCACGTCTGGAACACAAGCACGGCATCAAAACATCTGTGACATACCTCCTGGTGGTTTAAAGCAGCAGCACAACAATCACAAGTGACCCTGGGAGTCCTTTATCTGCCATGTACTGAGGACACTATATCACAAAGAGCTTTTCTGGGATTTTCAAAGGTTTGTTTATCGTGTATCAACCAATTACACGCCACATTTGCGCGGTTATCTGACGTGTTTCATTTGCCATGTCGATGTTGATACATAAGTGCGCCACTGGAGAGTGTTCAGGTGTCCCTTTACAACCAACAGTTATGATTTGACACACAATAATATCATATAACACCTTTACTTTGGGCTGCTCAGTTGTGCTTTGAAACAACCAATACATCCATGGAAACAGCAGTGATGACTGGGCAAACACGGAGGCTTAAGTGAACAGCACACGGAACCAACGCCGCAAAATGAGTTGCAGCCCACTGGTCACACCAAACATACATTTTCTTATTTTAAGGCTACTGTAACTGTTTACAAACTGTTGATTAGTCCTTTATATATATTATTTATATACAAATAGAACAGTTTAGACTTAAGTGAAATGTTGCTGTTTTGGGGACATACTTATGTGAATTTAAGAATAAAATGTGTTATTTTAAGCAGAAACTCATTATTTCTTATTTGTTTATTACCATAAACTGTAAATGTAGGCGCGCGAGCGTACCCCGATACAAGGGTCACGATACGATATACATCCCGATACAATTCCCTCATTCAGTACGTATCCTGATAAATTTTTGAAAGGGTCTTAAAATGCACCAAACGGGTAATTCGTTTTACTCAGGATAAGAAAATTGATGAAATTAAATGTTTATCAACAAAGCATTTATTTATAAATCAATTATAATGGACCACCTCCGCTCCACCGTGAGCTCAGCCATGGACCCGCTGCAGTTTGCATATCGGTCTGGCATCGGAGTGGAGGACGCCGTCATCTCCCTGCTGCACCGCTCTCTCTCTCACCTGGAAAAGCCTGGCAGCTCTGTGAGGATTCTGTTCTTCGATCTTTCCAGCGCCTTCAACACCATCCAGCCGCTGCTCCTGAGGGACAAGCTGGAGACGGCTGGTGTGGAGTACGACCTGGCAGAGTGGATCCTGGACTACCTCACAGACCGACCCCAGTTTGTGAGAGCCCGGAACTGTGTGTCTGACACTCGGACCTGCAGTGTGGGGGCGCCCCAGGGCACTGTCCTCGCGCCCTTTCTCTTCACCCTTTACACTGCAGACTTCAGACATGACACGGACAGCTGTGTCCTGCAGAAGTTCTCTGACGACTCTGCCATCATCGGACTCATCACGGACGACGATGACGCGGAGTACAGAGGACTGGCGCAGGACTTTGTGGACTGGTGTCAGCGGAACCACCTCCTCATCAACGCGGGGAAGACCAAGGAGATGGTGGTGGATTTCCGCAGACGCTACCCCACTGCCCCCTCACCAGTGAACATCCAGGGACGGGACATTGAGAGAGTGGACTCATACAAGTACCTGGGTGTTCATCTGAACCACAAACTGGACTGGACTCATAACACAGACGGACTGTACAGGAAGAGCCAGAGTCGGCTCTACCTCCTGAGGAGACTCAGGTCTTTTGGAGTGACAGGGCCACTCCTGAAGACCTTCTACGACTCTGTGGTGGCATCAGCCCTCCTGTATGGTGTGGCCTGCTGGAGCAGCAGCATCACAGAGAGGGAGAGGAGGAAGCTGGACAGAGTCATCAAGAAGTCCAGCTCCGTCCTGGGCTGTGCTCTGGACTCGGTGCAGGAGGTGGGGGACAGGAGGGTCCTGGCTAGATTCACATCTATGAGTGTCACCCCCTGCAGGACACTCTGTCCGCTCTGGAGAGCAGCTTCAGTGAGAGACTGATCCACCCTCGCTGTGGGAAGGAAAGGTTCCGTAGGTCTTTCCTTCCTGCTGCTGTCAGACTTTATAACAAAAACTGTTAGTACTGAACACTCGCAATACTGACCTAACCTAATACTGATGTGCAATTCTGTCATATGTGCAATTGCTGTTGGAATTCATGTGCAATTCATGTGCAATTACTGTGAAATTCATGTGCAATCTATGTTCTGTCGTGACACATATTCATGTGCAATTACTGTCGTGATCACATGCAATGGTATTTATTTATTTGTCTATGGGAGTTTTTATTTATTTATTTTATTTATTTATAGGAGATCTTCTACTGAAAGTGTTTTTCAGACTTCCTATAAGTGACCTGTTCTTCTGTATCTACCTCTGTGTTGCACCAATGAAATTTCCCCATGTGGGACAATAAAGGAATATCTTATCTTATCTTATTATGCTCTAATAACTTCATACATCCAACCAACTGTTAAAAAGTATTGCATGTTTCTTGCCAAACAATTAGTACAGCTCTTTCTCACCACAGCCGAGAGGAGCGCAGCAGAAACAGCAGATCAAAAGTACAATTGCACCTCATTTGCACGGCAGTCGTTAGCTTGTGTTCTGGCAGATTGAGCAGCTTCTACTTTTCCTGCAGGACGGTAAACAGCGCCCCTCTTTAGGAGTTCACTTCTGAACGTCAATCTGGATTGTTTAAAAGTATCGATACTGTGACTTGTCGATATTCGAGTCCGTGACAATACAACCCTAGTATATACACAAACCTTTCCAGGTAAATATTTGAATTAGGTGTAGCGTTTATAAATTTTACCTTTGACTTGTTGGAACTCCTCAGGTCCAACCCACTCGAATGCTGGCTTCCTGCCGCGTTCCTCTGTCACGTGAACTTTCTCGATCAGCTTCAGACTCCGCAGCACGTTGGCAATGTCGTACAGGCGCCGCACTTTAGCTGAAATCACACATGTTTACAGTGCGCCCGGGACATGTTTGTAGAGGTTCAAACCATTCTTGTGCTCACTTTTGAACTTGTTCTTGTCCTGCGTCTCGCCCTGGTCTTCTCCTATCAGGATCTGAGCTGCGACGTCCAGACTGACCACACGGGGGCGGGCCACCAGGAACAGCATCACAAACTTCTGACTCATGACGCGCAGAGACTTGTCCTTTCGGCTGTTCACAGATGCTGAGGGAAAGACAGAAATGTTCATGTTAGGAGTAAGATGAACTTGTGAGAATGTAATTAACATAGAGTGTGGGAAAGTAACTAAAAATGCTTCTTGTTAGTGCAGCACGCGTTTCCTCAGGTTCACATCGTGAGACTTTGACAGAAATCTAATCTAAAGCCTCCTAAATTACACGTTTTAATCCTGAGGTTGAGCTGAGCAATTCATAAAAAGACGTTTAGTAATTCCAAGTTTGTGTGTGTGAGACGTGACTAAAGCTAGTTAACAGGAACCGCTTTTGACTCATCTATTCGACTTCTCTGCAAAGCCTCTACGTTTTAACCTCTAAATGGCTTCGATAATATTATATTTTGGGTCTTAACAAAGCAAGTGTTGCTAACGTGCTTTGCTAGGTTTGTTTTGCTAAGCATGTGGGTTCAACATATAAGTTAGGATCAGTTGTAATACGGCAGCCCACATGCCAGGCTCCCCGTGCAGCAGGTAGTACGGTCATGAGTTCAATTACAGCTGAACTTTTCAGAGCTTTTAACCTTACAGTGCTACTGTCGTCTCATATATAAGATAAGATAAGATAAGATAATCCTTTATTGTCCCCACATGGAGAAATTTCATTGTTGCAACGCAGGTAGATATGTGCCCAAAGTGTTTTTTTTATTGATTCCTGCAGTTTTTAGCTAGAGTACAGTCTATATCCTTTTCCTCGGATCTGCAGACAGATAATCACTGCATGGCCCCCCTTCCCCCCTTCCGCGTACAAGCTGCCCGGTCCGCTGCGCTGTGAAATGATTAGGGACAGTCTCAAAATGGAAAAATAAATAATTTTTCACTCAATTAGAAAATTTGAGTGAACTGAATGACGTGCCCGACTAAAAGAAAAGGACTAATGGATGTTTTATATAATTTGTCATGTCTCTGTGTCACGTTCTTTGTTTTGTTTACATTTGATAAAATCTGACCTGCTTTGAACTCGACGCCCGGCAGCTCCACAAAGAACAGCTCTTTGCTTTGCTGCTGCTGCTCCATGGCCCTCTCCCGGCACCGGTTCTCTTTCTCATCGTCCTTGCCTCCGTCCTCGTCGTGGCTCTTCGGGCGGAGCTGCTGCATCTGTCGCCCGTAGCCCTGCTCCTCGCCCGCTCGCCGCAGCACGAACAGTGTCTGCGCCAGCTTCGTGCGGCCGTGCCACGTGTAGCGATTCTTGGCAGAGCGGCTGACCATGTGAAGGCTCTCCAGCACGTTCATTATGTCGTAGATCCTACGGCGCTCCACGTCTGAGAAGAACACCGTTTTACATTTAAATACATTTTTTGCCAAATAAAAGTGTAAATATGTTACTGAAGCTTCTAGAAAGATAATATCAATGAATAAAATGTATTATTGATGAAAATTAGAAATTGTTTTTGGACATTTCGATTAATAATGCCACCGTCTTTGTTATAAACGGTCTGTGTTTTAGTCTCTTTAGTCCAATACAATACCAGATTTGGTAAAAATAGTGTCCTGCTCCGTCTGACCATCTGGTGTTCTTCTGCCTGAACACCGACCTTACATTTTTACAGCCCTAACTCCTTAAACTGTTTGTGACGGGAGAACGTACTGAGCTCCGAGGCCACGTCGTCCAGACTAATGTCGTGCTCCTTTTCTGGGTCCGGGAAATCGGGAAATCTCTCCAGAAATTTGTGACAGAGCAGACCCAGGCTCTTGTCCTTTCGGCTGGTCATCCTCTCGCTCTCCTCTGCCTCATCTGCCTCCTTCAGTAACACAAACACAGTGTACAAGTCAGTACAAAACACACAGGTCAGTGTGCATGGCTGCACCTGCAGTCCGCTGCATCACGGGACTAATTAAGACTAATTACTCAGTGAATATTGGAGTGAATATCGGATTGTAATAAAACACACAGCATTTTGAAGTTTAACATACAAAGAACACATCACAGCTGTCCCAACAGTCCTCTCTGTCCTTGATTTCTCTGTATGAGCTGATTTACCTGTGTCTACACATCTGGTTCATCTGCTCCTGAGCCTGTCCTTAGCGAGTGAGTGTTACGTTGTAACATGAGATATTAACACAGAAATATGTTTCATGGTAGTGAGCACCGGTTGTCTTTTGACTCGTGAGGCAAAGAAAGTCTCATTTCACTCTGGCAGGTTCTAAACTGCAGACCGTGTATCAAATGTCCTTGCTCCACGTGTGACTCATTAGACTCACTTCTCCGTGAATATCAGTCTGATTGTAATAAAACACACAGCGTTTTGAAGCTTAAACGTTAGAAAACACGACGTGTCCCCTAATTTCTTCTTCTACTGTGTCACTTGCGCTTCCTGCAAGATTGTCCCCTGGTGGCCTCTATCCAGTAAAATCTATAAATTAGACACACTGTTGTAATGACCGCAGGGTTCAAAGTGTGGGAAAAAAGATGCAGCTCAAAATCCGAAAAGTACAATAGTTGTTGTTTTAACAGGCTTGTTATTATTGTGCATTATTTTGTGCCACGTGCTTTGGTAATCAGACTGTGGAGGACGGCTTAACACTTTGTCACCTGTTTGCCACAATACACCTCGGCCTCCTCCAGGGTGCGTTCTTTCTCGCGGTTGCGGATGTCGGGGCTGGCAGCGCTGATCAGGATCTTCAGGTTGGAGGTTGGGGTCCAGGGGTCGACGCAGTGGCCCTCAACGCCCTTCTTTGGCGTGGTCAGGGGCCCCATGTTTTCAGCTCTGAATGTCTGTGAAGGACGACTAACACAGACTCATCCTGGAGAAGAAGAAGAAACAGAGTCATCCCGGAGAATAAGAGAGGTAAAGCTGTGTGTTGTCCATGTAACAGTGAAAGTGAATGCTTTGTTCACGGAAACTAGAACCAAGTGGGAGAATGTAGACGAAGAGGGGGGACGCAGGACAGAGCCCTGGGGCACACCAGCAGAGACAGGGAAAGAGTTGGATTTGCGAGATTTAAGAAAACAGACAATTATGAAGGTTCCGACAAATCAGTGTTCTCGCTGAGGGGTTTTAGGTTGTCGGCCCGCCATGCTTCGGCTGGGCAACGCCATGCTCAAAAGATACTGCCAGGTATTAAGATCACGGCACGTAGGTGCTTGATGTGCACGGCGCTCGCTGCCGTCTTACCGCCATCCTTCAACCTGAGCCCAGCGGGAACACTGCAAATAGAGGTCAGCTCTGCAGTGAGTGGCAGAATTATAGGCAGCACAGATGATAAAATTGTTTTTTTTCAGCCTATTGGTAATTTTGGTTCAAAATGCAGCAGCAAGATTACCAACAGGAACTAAAAAAAGAGAACACATTACGTCAGTGCTCGAGTCTCTTCACTGGCTCCCTGTCGAGTTTAGAATCAAATTTAAAATCCTCCTGCCTTACAAAGCCATAATGACAAGGCCCCATCCTACCTCAAAGATGCTATAGTGCCATATCATCCAAACAGAGCTCTTCGCTCTCAAAATGCTGGCCTTCTGGTGGTCCCAAGAGTCTCTAAAAGTACTGTAGGAGGTAGAGCGTTTAGCTACCAACCTCCTGTATTATGACACAGTCTCTTTATTTAAGAACAGGCTATAAACTTTCCTCTTTGAAATTGCTTATGGTCAGCCCAGTTAGGAACAGAAATAAAAACCTAGTTTCCCAGCTATGCTGTCCTAGGAGCAACTATGCTGGGGGAAGTATGGCAGCTTGAGCACTATCCTCTGCTTCTGACTATTTATGCTATCAAACATTATTCTAGATTTAATTTCACTTGCAATCTGTTCATTGCATTTCTTCTTCTTTTTCCACTTCCCTGCCGGGAGTGGGACAGGCACATCGATGACCTCTGGACCCAGATGCTCCTCGACTCCCTGGAGAACTCCATATAAACGGTAATTCATCTGCATCAAAGAAGTGGTTCTCCTTCATCTGTTTTTCACTGTTGCCCCTTAAGGCAACTGCTGTTGTGATTTTGGGCGTTCCAAAAATAATTTAAATTGAATGTGGAGATTCCCTCCCTGTCACTTAAATTACCTTTACAGGGCAAAATGTAAAGTGAAAGTAGTTTCTGCTTGTTGGTGCGACTGTGAGTAGCTTAGCTAACATTAGTTTGTTTGTTAACAACAGTAGAAGATTTAGGAAATGTTTAAACCATAGAGACAATAACAAAGACTGTTTTAGTCAATACTAATCCACCAGGACAGAACCCAGACCTAAACAAACCTTACAGTTGTTACAGCTCCAGCTCAATCTAAAACTGTTCAGGAATGGTTCCAATTTTTTCAGAATCAATACTTGCTCATGATGAGTATCTAGTTTCAGTAGTAATTATCACCTGGGAATTGAGTTTTGACAACACTTTTACACGAGTACTTCAGCTCTTTGTGACCAAGAGCTGGTCATATTTCTAACGAACAACTTTCTGAGGATCCTGTTAAACTCCCCAGGTCTCCAATCAAACCGGACCACGCACCCCTCCTTCTCTTTCAACCTCTAGAAACTGGACCACACCCGAGTTCAGAAACCAGGGGTCAGAGTTTCAACACACCATGACCTCTTATGTACACACGCGGCATTCAGTAAAACTAGAGCCGGAACAAATCGATCAATCGCAACTAAAACTAGAGAGAACATTGAGAGAATCGTCAGCTAATTTAGTCATCATGAATGATCCTGACGATGCACAAATTTTAGAATACAGATTAAGAAACAGAAATACAGATTAAGATTATTACAACGAAACAACAGTGAAATATTTAAGTAACTGTGATTAAAATGTATTTTCATTCAGATGTATTGTTTTAAACTAAAGACTCACTGACCTAAAAGTCTGTCTAAAATAGGTAATAGATAGCCATTTTTAGTTCTTTCGATTGTATTGTGGCCTGAATAAACATGATTATTGATCAGCCGAATAATTTTGACATCTCTACTTTGAAACAAGAAACAAAAGTGGTTTTACATCAAAAGTGACAAAGGAAATAGAATTTTTTTTTCTGTAGTACACTCAGTCAACCTGTTCATTTTTGTCTGGGTCAGATGTGGTACTTCCCAATCTAAAAAACTAATCAAAAGGCAAAATAACAGTTAGATTAAGGATCTTCATCTTGTCTTTTTAATTACAAGAAACAGCAACTAAGAAAACTATAAATAACTTGCCCCAGTGCTCTCATTTAACTCTGAACACAAAACAAGATGATCTAAATGTATATGCATTTCTTTACACTTTACAGCCTCAAAAAGTCGATTAAAACAAATATTGTTATTTGTTATATTATGTTTTATTGAAGGTGCCATTCGTGTTAATGTATTATGTTATTAATAGTATTATTTTCTATGTTCTCTGGTCATGTTCTTTTTCTGTTTTGGATCTGTTTATAAGTATGTATGTATGTATGTATGTATGTATGTATGTATGTATGTATGTATGTATATATATGTATATATATGTATATACAATTTTAAAAGTTGTTAAGTCTGAATATATATTAAACTAGATCTACACCCAAGCCAAGCTCTACTGCTGTAACTTATTGTTCATATGTTGAGTTTTTAATTTAACAATTGCCTTGTGGTATCTGTATTTTGTCGAGAATTAACCGAAAGACAAACGTTTACAGTGCTAAAATTTGAACATTTGGTAAATATCTCGTGGAATTAATTAAACCCCAACTGTTATCAAAATTGCGTATATTTTCGTCACAATCAAATGAAAAACATTGTTATCGCTGCGTTAACGTTTGGCTGTAACGGACGTAAACTCCATCGAATCAGCGCGCTCAACCGTTCACATAATCCCGCCACTTCCGGATTCGCCTCCCATCAGATCTCACGCAAAACTACTAGTCCCGTCAAGCTGCACGGCGCTCGGCCAATCGGCTTGTGTTCTGACCCGGCGCCCCGGAAGTGAGGCCCGAGTCCCGCGCTGACAAATACTTTTCAAATCCTTGGCGCGGAACTACCACAACAAATCGATATTTACCGCATTTAAACCACGAAAACAATGAGGGAAAACCAAAATATGCGAATAATCGTAGCGGGGACATAAGTAAAAGACACTAACGAGTTAGTTGAAAAGCTTTACGACTGTGTAAAGACTGGTTATCGCTGAAATTGTCACGCTTATAAGCTTCCAAATATGGATATGGGCCAAAATCCTAGTCTTCAAAACTCCTAATGTTAGTTTTAATCAAATACGTTTAGATTTTACAGCCGAAAGACAGAAATATGATTATATAATCCATAAATCGTGTATTACAACGACTGTTACGTAAAGAACAACACATTTTGGGTAAAAAAAAGAGCTAAATCTAAAGTTAAATACTACAATAAGCAAATACATTCGGAATCGCAAGTACTAGACTGAAACGAGCTCAGGTTTTGCTCAAAATTCTTACAGATCTGAAATAGAACAAAACAAACACGAAAATTACTGCGTCAAAACGTGCGATATAAACTAGGATTAACTGTCAATCACACATTTTACAGTTTTATATAACTGTTGTAAGTATATGTAGTAATGTCAGCCGTTAAACTTACCCAGACCCGCGGTCACGAGGTTTTTCGCCTTCAAATGGATAAAAACGTGTTGTAAAAGGTCCAGAGTTAGATCTAGTGTTTTCGGGAGAGGCTAAGTTCAAATCGACGGGAAAATGAAAAAAAGCGTTGATGTAGTGAAATCCCGCGCGTCACCCGGACAGAAGTTTGTGATGATGAGAAAAGTTTGGCGGAATTCATTGATTGTGCAGCGGCTTCAGGGCACCAGAGGAGGAGGGGCCCCGGAGGAGGAGGCGTGTTACGCGTGCACGCACATTTACCACTTTAAACAAACATAACTATTAAAACATCGGTTTGAACTCGCAAATTTGCTTAAAATAAAGATGACTTTTTAATTTTTAACATCTTCATCGTCAGAATTTTCTAAAAGCTTTACATTTTATACAACTGTATTAACCCCAGATCCAGATCATTATTTATTTACCTAGTTTTCCATACCATTGTCATCTTCACTGAATATTATATTTGTTTTGTTTACAGTAATCAATTAATTATATATTTAATAATATACATTCACAACTATATTGTATAATGAGATCTTATTTCTCACAAATAAGGTATAAAGTAAAAACAGTAGTTGGAGAAAGAGTAACTTGGTCTACATTTTGATTTATAATTTGAGGTTAAAGCAGAACTAAGTAACATTTTCACCTGAGGCCGCCCCAAATTAATTGTAACCCTACCAACATTTTTTCAAGTGGGTAGGTAGGTAGGTCATTTTTTTAAATCATTATTTTTTAACTTTGAAGGCATAAAAAATTCCTAATTCGTTAATAAAATCCACCCATTTAATGATAAACCAGGGCTAAACCAGTAAATCAACTTTTCATCCACGGAACACAAATTCTGGAGATATGCTTGAAAGGATCTCTTCAGAAGGCACAATAAAACAAAATACACTGCAGGGTGTATGTAAAAATAGAACTTTGGAGAACGCCATAACGTTGATGATGCAAGCTGCACAAGTCAAGACCTATTTTATTTTTCAGACTTCCTATAAGTGATCTGTTCTTCTGTAGCTACCTCTGTATCTACCTGCGTTGCACCAATGAAATTTCCCCATGTGGGACAATAAAGGAATATCTTATCTTATCTTATTCCGTCCTTTAGATTTTTAAAACAAAGTTCTATTTTTACATACACCCATGCAGTGTATTTTGTTTTATTGTGCCTTCTGAAGAGATCCTCCCAAGAATATCTCCAAAATTTAAAAGGAAGTTAAATGTGTGTTTTTGTCGCCCCCTGCTGTCTTCATGCGGAAAACAAGCCTTGTAACATCGACCTGATGTCAACTATCCCTGGATCTTTTTTATATTTGGCAATGTGAAATTAGCGTTTGCTTCTTTTCTCTGCTGAAAGGGGAGATCTAATTAATTAAGTGACATGTTGGACAAAAATGCAGTTAAAGATAAATATATTTTGAATTTATCAAATTTTTAAATCTCAGAATAGCAATGTTTTTTTAGATTAATTTCCAGTTTGTAATTGATCAGCCACTGGGCCTAAACCATTTTTTCAAATTTATTTCAAATATATGAGAGCTGCTTGAATTAATGTTTAAAGGGTCAAACAGTGTTTATTTTGTGTAAGATATTCATAAACTTGGATGGATGGAGCGTCTTGGTGTGATGTCACTTCCTATCTTTTTCTACGGATTTTCTCGGCAAACGGCTGCTTGATTGGTGTAAAACTATTATTAACATTTACAACAGGTTTAAATAAATGAAATAAAGTCAAGATAAGATAAGATTAGATAAGATAATTCTTTAATGTCCACACATGGGGAAATTTCGTTGTTACAACGCAGTAGATGGAAAGGACAGATTATAGGAAGTTTCTCTTAATAGAAGAACTCTTATGAACAAAACAAAAAACTCTTATTAACAAAACTCCTCTCATATCTTAATAGGGAATGAAGGGGGGAAAATAAAAATAAAATAGAAAAATAAAATAAAAAGATAAATATAATTTAATGATAAAATGATAATAATAAAATGAAGTAAAGTAAAAAAATAGCTAGCATAAGACTAAATAATACTAATAGTAAGTAAGTAAACAAAATAAAACACTCTTATTTACATCAGTTGTATGCACATGAATATGGCCTTAATTGCTTGTGAGTACGACAGTAATTGCACATTAATATGACGGTATTGCACATGGTTAATTCAGTATTGCACATGAATATGACGGCATTGCACATGGTTAAATCAGTATTGCACGTGTTCAGGGCTAGCAGTGTTTGTTTTACAGTCTGACAGCAGCAGGAAGGAAAGACCTGCGAAACCTTTCCTTCACACAGCGAGGGTGGATCAGTCTGTCACTGAAGCTGCTCTCCAGAGCGGACAGAGTGTCCTGCAGGGGGTGGCACTCATGGTCCAGCATAGATGTGAATTTAGCCAGGACCCTTCTGTCCCCTACCTCCTGCACCGAGTCCAGAGCGCAGCCCAGGACGGAGCTGGACTTCTTGATGACTTTGTCCAGCTTCTTCCTCTCCCTCTCTGTGATGCTGCTGCTCCAGCAGGCCTCACCATACAGGAGGGCTGATGCCACCACAGAGTCATAGAAGGTCTTCAGGAGTGGCCCTGTCACTCCAAAAGACCTGAGTCTCCTCAGGAGGTAGAGCCGACTCTGGCTCTTCCTGTACAGTGCGTCTGTGTTATGAGTCCAGTCCAGTTTGTGGTTCAGATGAACACCCAGGTACTTGTATGAGTCCACTCTCTCAATGTCCCGTCCCAGGATGTTCACAGGTGAGGGGGCAGCAGAGTGGCGTCTTCGGAAGTCCACCACCATCTCCTTGGTCTTTCCCGCATTGATGAGGAGGTGGTTCCGCTGACACCAGTCCACAAAGTCCTGCGCCAGTCCTCTGTACTCCACATCATCGTCGTCCGTGATGAGTCCGATGGTGGCAGAGTCGTCAGAGAACTTCTGCAGGACACAGCTGTCCGTGTCGTGTCTGAAGTCTGCAGTGTAGAGGGTGAAGAGAAAGGGCGCGAGGACGGTGCCCTGGGGCGCCCCCACACTGCAGGTCCGAGTGTCAGACACACAGTCGCGGGCTCTCACAAACTGGGGTCGGTCTGTGAGGTAGTCCAGGATCCACTCTGCCAGGTCGTACTCCACACCAGCCGTCTCCAGCTTGTCCCTTAGGAGCAGCGGCTGGATGGTGTTGAAGGCGCTGGAAAGATCGAAGAACAGGATCCTCACAGAGCTGTCAGGTTTCTCCAGGTGAGAATGAGAGCGGTGCAGCAGGGAGATGACGGTGTCCTCCACTCCAATGCCAGGCCGGTATGCGAACTGCAAGGGGTCCACGGTGGAGCGGAGGTGGTCCAGGACCAGCCGCTCCAGTGTCTTCATCAGGTGGGACGTGAGAGCCACCGGCCTGAAGCTGTTGAGGTCTTTGGCGCGCGGTGTCTTGGGCACAGGTACCAGACAGGAGGTCTTCAAGACCTGTGGTACTACCCTCAGCTTCAGGCTGATGTTGAGGACATGCTCCATAACTCACATTGTAAAGATTAGAACATTGTAAAAACTTGTCATAAGCACTTTAATGTGAATGAACGGAGCAAGAAAACCAAATGTTTACCGGTAAATTTCATATCGTCAACATAAACATAAACATGAGCATTGAGCACACTTTGAAGAACAGTCAGACTCCAAAATGTTCCTCTGCTCGTTCTTGTGTTCAGGTGGCTGTAGTGACCTCATTTATCCAGCAGATAGCGACAAAGGACTGCACAGAAACGCAGGCGCGCCTTGATCGATGAGCGCGAGGAACAGCGGCTTCACGGACTCATCAGCATCAGGAAATGATCATTATTTCTATCAATTACAGATGGTCCTGTTGTACATTTAGGGTGCACGTGTTTGTTTGTGTCTCCGGTTCAAATGTACAAATTCAAAACTTATTGGAAACTACAGGAACATAAAACGATGCATCATGATTGTAAAATAAACACCAGGGTGAACTAAATCCAAGTATAAAAAATACCTGGTTTATGCCTGGTTTATTCCTAGTTTAGTCCTGGTTCAGTCCTGGATTGGTACTGGTTTAGTCCTGGTTCAGTCCTGGTTTAGATCTGCTTTAGTCCTGTTTTTTTCCAGCGGTCCTTGAACACGTCTCGGTGCTGATTCTGAGGCACACGAGACATCACGTACAGACGTACAGGGCGCGAGGAGGCAGCAGACAGGGACGTAACAGCGCGAGGAGCCCGGGGAGGTGAGACTATAAACCGGACTGATCCTGACCCGGTTTCAACTCGGTTTCGACCTGGTTCAGAGCACGTTTATTCCTGTGTGCGGTCCATGTTGATAGAGTTCTGGTTTAGTACATTTTTACGTAAAATTCTGCACTTGAGCCGAATAAAAACTGGATTATTGATGACATTTTGTGATCGAAGATGCTCAAACTGAAGTAGGCGAGTTAATTCTGAAACCATGACCAAACCAGGACCAAACCAGGTCCAAACCAGCTTTAAACCAGCACTAAGCCATCAATAAACCAGGACTAAACCAGGACCAAACCAGGACCAAACCAGGTCTAAACCAGCTTTAAACCAGCACTAAGCCAGCAATAAACCAGCACTAAACCATTATTAATCCAGGACCAAACCAGGTCTAAACCAGCTTTAAACCAGCACTAAGCCATCAATAAATCAGGACTAAACCAGGACCAAACCAGGTCTAAACCAGCTTTCAACCAGCACTAAGCCAGCAATAAACCAGCACTAAACCAGCGCTAAATCTGTACTAAACCATGACCAAACCAGGTCTAAACCAGGACCAAACCAGGTCTAAACCAGGTCAAACCAAGTCTAAACCAAGACTGAAACAGGTCTAAACCAAGTCTAAGCCAGTTCTAAACCTAGACAAAACCGGGACCAAACCAGCTCTAAACTAGCCCTACCCCTGGACCAAACCAGGTTTAGTTCAATCCGGACCAAAACAAACTACACCAAGTAAGTGATACCAGGGCCATCCGAGGAATAAACCAAGACTAAACCAGGACAAATTCTGGACCGGATCATTCTGTCCCGAACAAGTCTTAAGTCCAGGATAATTTAAGAGGAGGACTAGACCAGGACTAGACCATACCAAGAAAAAAAACTGTATCAAACCAGGACTAAACCAGGTCTAAATCAGCACAAAATCAGCTCTAAACCGCGACCAAACCAGGTCAAAACCAGGACCAGACCAGCTCTAAACCAGGACCAAACCAGGACTAAACCAGGACCAAACTAGGACCAAACTAGGTCTAAACCAGGACCAAACCAGGTTTTGTTTACTCCGGACCAAAATTAACAATGCCAAGTTAGTGAAACCAGGACTAACTCTAGACTAGATCATTCTGTCTTGAACGAGTCTCGAGTCCAGTTTTAAACCAGGTCCAAACCATGTCCACACTAGGTCCAAACCAGGTCCAAACCAGGTCCAAACCAGGTCCAAACCAGGTCCAAACCAGGTTTAAACTAAGACTAAATCTGGTCTAAACTAGGCGCAAATCAGTTCTAAACAAAGACTAAACCATGTCTAAACCAGTTTAAAACAGGATCTAAACCAGGACTAAACCAGGTTTTAACTAGTAAAACTGTCAGTGAACATTTATCACCTGCTATGTATTATTTTTGAGCTGATCAATAAAACGTATTGATCTTAGTCCCAGTCCTGGTCCCGGTCCCAGTCATTATTTTCTGACTTCAATTGTATTGTGAACACTCATTCCTAGTACTAAACCAGGACTAAACCAAGACTTAATCAGGACTTTACCATGGCTAAACCAAGGCTAAAGTAGGACTAAACTAGGATTAAACCAGGACTAAACCAGGTCTAAACCAGAGTTAAACCAGGACTAATCCAGGGCTGAACAAGGACTAAAGTAGGAATAAACCAGGACTAAACCAGGATTTAACCAGGTCTAATCCAGGTCTAAACCAGAGTTAAACCAGGGCTAAACCAGGGCTAAACCAGAGTTAAACCAGAGTTAAACCAGGACTAAACCAGGACTAATCCCGTTCTTTCTTCTCTTTCAGTGTTTTGGTCAAAAGCACAAAAGGCGTCATGTCCAGTCTTGTCCTCTGCAGCGCCCCCTACTGGACTCTCCCCACACTCTCCTCTGCGTGGCCTGCTCTCCTTCAGGTCCTCAGTCCTCAGTCCTGATGCTGGACCCGGGACTCTGGACCGGACCATGTTGGACCGGACCTGGTTGTGTTGAGGGATTTGGATTTTTGTTATTGGTGGATCTGTTGTGACCTTTGGTGAAATGTCCGGTGCTCAGAAGAGGAAGAGGACCACGCACGGCCTGGAGGAGCAGAAGAAGGTACGTCTGCATTTAAACACATTTTACATTATCTGTCTTGTCTTGGTGTCCCGTGCTTTTTAGAACTTAAAATAATGTTTGTACTGAAACCACAACTTTCTCTCAGTCAAATGTGTGAAATAAGATAAAATAAGATAAGAGAACCTTTATTTTAATGGGGAAATTGTAGTGTTGCAACACAGATTAGGTACAGAAACACAGATTAGAAATAATAATAATAAATAATAATAATAATAAAAACTGGCATAATATATACTAAATCTGTATACACATATTTAAATCTAGTATAAATGTAAATACAAATATTAGAAAATGTACACACTCTGTAATTTACAGTATGTGGCTGTTATATGGACAGAAAATATTGCACTAGTGATGATTGACATCATGTCACAGTATTGCACATGATTATGACAGTATTGCTGCACATGATTATGAAAGCTGAATGACACATGTTCAGGGCTAACAGTGTTCATTTCAGAGTCTGACTGCAGCAGGAAGGAAAGACCTGCGGAACTTCTCCTTCACGCAGCGAAGGTGGATCAGAATGTTTTTTTGAGGCTCCGAGAAGGAGCAGAGAAGAGGAGCTGATTAACAGTACTCATTAAACAAACAAAGAGAAAGAGGAACAGAGTTAGGACAGGGTTAAACAAGAGAAGATATCACTTTTGAAGGACTAAACCAGGACTGAAACAGGATTAAACCATGACCAAGCCAGGACTAAACCAGGGCTAAACCAGGACTAAACCAGAGCCAAACCAGGACTAAACTAGGACTAAACTAGGACCAGGAGACACTGAGGCTGAGACACTGGAACAGTTTTTTTCCTGGAGTTACATAATATTGTCATTGAGACAATATTTTCTGTGCTCTGTGATTATGACTGTGACCAGTGAAGCAGAGCAGGCCATCTGGACCTGGTTTAGACCTGGTTTGGACCTGTTTCGATCCTGGTTTAGACCTGTTTCAGTCCTGGTTTAGACCTGGTTTAGTCCTGGTTAAGTCCTGCTTTAGTCCTGGTTTAGTAATGTTTCAGTTCAGTTTCAGTCCTGGTTTGGCCCTGGTTTAGCCCTGGTTTAGTCCTGGTTTAGTCCTGTTTTAGTCCTGGTTTTGACCTGGTATAGTCCTGGTTTAGACCTGGTTTGGACCTTGTTTAGTCCTGGTTTAGTTCTGGTTCAATCCTGTTTCAGTCCTGGTTTATACCTGGTTTATATCTGGTTTAGTCCTGGTTTAGACCTGGTTTAGACCTGGTTTAGACCTGGTTTAGCCCTGGTTTAGCCCTGGTTTCAACCTGGTTTCGTCCTGGTTTAGCCCAGGTTTAGACCTGATTTAGACCTGGTTTAATCCTGGTTTAGTCCTGGTTTATTTCTTTTTGGTGCGTAGTGACTTGTGTTGATGTTGAGTTCTCACAGACTCAGGTGTAAGAGCTGAAAATAGACTCAGAGTGACAGATTCTGGAGGTGAGGGAATCCACACTGTCTATTAGTCTCCTACAGTGTGTCAAATGCCCTCCCATCTCCCACGGAAGGATCAGATCTGAACAGGAAATGAGTCCAGAGCAACACAGACTCTTCACCATGAGGAAACTGTGCACTGCGTATGAATGAATGATTGAAGAAAGAAAATGACAAAACTTCAATGACAAAAGAGAAAATATGGCAACATTTCTGTTATCATCATTTCACACTTTAGATGTTCTTTAACTGTTTAACTGGAATTACCATTATGTTGCACAATAATATTTTTTTCTGCCAAACATGATATCCCAGTTAAATTATCCCCCTGTGTCTTCATTAGATCACCTTTATTACTGGAGTTTCAGCGACCTTTGTAGTTTATTCACTTGTTTGATGGGACGTCTGCACCCTCTGGTGACCTAGTTTTGTATTACATGTATATATAGATCAAATTTAGAGTTTACCACAAAGTTAAATTACAAACTCATTTTCTCTCTCTTTGTATGTCCAAAAACGAGTAGGAGGAACTAAAAAAAACCTTCCATGAGCTGAGAGAGGAGGTTTTATCACCCAGAAATGTTTAAATTCACTGTTTTTGATTAAAACACTCTTTAGTCTGTAAAAAATTCTCCACAAGGACGTCATCAAACGGCTTCACTTAGGCTTCATCTGTATAAAACTGAGTAAAAGTGACATATTCATAGGCCTTAAGCATTCAAAACAACTCATCAATTCATTAAAAGACCAATCAATTACCATAGCAAAATAATCGTTAGTTGCCGCTAATGATTAGTCAACATGGTAATTATTATAATAATTAATAACAATATTTGAACAGAACCAGAGTGAAAATTTTACTTTTCCCCCTTAAATACAAGACTGGGAATTAATCCATATCATAATCCAAAGAATTTAGAAACAGTTTTCATTTCATGTTGTCTGCACTGAAATGGAGCAAAGGATCAAGGTCTTTGTTGTTCTCCTCTCTGAACACAAGACTTTTTAGAAAATGTTTTGGTCCAACTTCAGACTATATCCACAAACTCAACAGTACTAAAACTAACCAAAACTATATTCAGTCAAAAACTCTTTCTTGCCAAAGTGGTAGAACTCGAATAACCCGACAAACTCAACAGTTCTGTGAGTTTGTCCAGTAAAAGCTAAAAACCAGGATTTTACATTAGAAAAAGCAAAGTGTGTGTCATAATTAAGAAATTCACAATGTCAAATGTTAGAGTTACGATTATTGTGTGGAAAAAACATCACGCTTTAATGATTATTCTCGATTTTTATTGAGACTGTGACCAAACAACAGTGAAATCTTTATTTTTCTTTCATTCTCGTGGTCTGACATGTGACTGTTCCTCAAGTTTGTGATCGACTTTATGAAAATTTTCTGAAAGACAAAATAAAGTAAAATGCGACTGCCAGATAAAATAGTAATTCACATTTAGGTCTATTTTTCGGAGGATCGAACGATTGAACTAAAAATACTTGGTTTTGCTTTTAGAATTGTCTCGATTATAATTTTCTGGTTCTTTCATCTCCAGTAAATGCAGTAAAACCCAAAGTTAAATGTGTATAAAGCAGTTTACGTGAGTCTGAGGCTTTCACTTGGACAAAAACGCTTGAATTTGTCATGTTTTTGTGATATTCTGTGTGAAATCACATCACAGGCAGTCAAACTGTCGCTCCCGTTGGACACAAAAGTAACTCTGCTCCTCTCGGCCTCAGCCCCTCGACGGACGAGAGGAAGTGCTGCAGAGTGCCTCCCTCTCCCTAGACGCCTCGCGGTGGTCGTCAGGTCGATGTGGAAGAGCCAGGAACTCGTTAAATATTAAACACTTTGATTCTGCGAGACGCGACCCGGAGCTCTTAGCGAGGAAGACGTCAGACTGAGAGGAGACGTGCGTGTGTTTCTGTGGCTTTGTGTGTGGGACGTGTGTGTTAGTGTGTGGGACGTGTGTGTTTGTATGTGGGACGTGTGTGTTTGTGTGAGAGTTTAAACACACAGAGGTCAAGGTCTCAGTGAGTGTCAGGAACCGTCTGGTGACAAGTTAATTATTCCTTTATATACAGTATATTCTTCATATACAAACAGAACAGCTTTGACTGGTGAAATGAAATGTTGCTGTTTTACGGACATACTTGAAATTAAGAATATAATGTGTTATTTTAAGCAGAAACTCCTTATTTGTTAATTGTTTATTACTTTAAACTATAAAGTTTATTTTAAAATGTATTTAATATGTTTTAAAATAGTTTACAAATGTACAGAGAAAATAACCTGTTACTCAATTAATTGAAGAAAAGAATCAATAGATTACTCAATTACTAAAACAATCGATGGCTGCAGCCCTAGCTGAGACGTCAGTAAGGAGGCAGGGTCATGTTTTGGCCCGGAATCATGGGGAGAGATCTGGTCGGCCCCTTTAGGGTCCCTGAAGGTGTGAAAATGACCTCTGTGTGGAGTTTGACTGACGAAGAATTGTGCTTTCTATATCAAAATCATCTTCATGGATGACATTGATGACATTGCACCATCTCATGCTGCAAGGAATACCTCCGCATTATTGGCTGATATGGGCATAAAAGAAGAGAAACCCCCCAGACCTGAACCCAATTGAGAACCTTTGGGGCATCCACAAGCGAAAGCTCTACTAAGGCCGCAGGCAGTTCACATCCAAACAGCAGCTCTGGGAGACTATTCTGACATCCTGCAAAGAATTTCAAGCAGAAACTCTCCACAAACTCACAAGTTCAATGGATGCAAGAATTGTGAAGCTCCTTTCAAATTGTGAAGCTCCTTTCAAATCCTATGTCCTATGTTAGAATGTAACAGGGCTGTGTACTTTCTCCCCTGCTCTTCTCCCTGTACACAAACGCTGCACCTCCAGCAAAACTGATCAAGTTTCAGGCAGGCAGGAGGCTACGGTCCATCCGGACCAGAACCTCCTTGCACAAGAACAGTTTTTTGCCTTCCCTTTCCCTCTGACTCATGAACACTTCTTAAAATTGTCAACCATAATTTAATCACTTACTGCACTCTTCACTTTCTGCACTACATACGTAAATTCAACTGTAAATTTTGTGTATATAGTAAGCCTATTTTTATTTTTATGTTGCACCGTATCACCAAAGCAAGTTCGACTATGGCAATAAACCTTTTCTGATTCTGATTCTAATTCTGATGGCTGTTATATGTATTGACTGTTTGACAAAATCAGAGAAAATATGATTTGCATAATAATTTGGAACGCAGTAAAATTAATGGACTAAACCAGGACTAAACCAGGTCTAAACCAGGATTGGTCTGAGCCTGTCACTGTTCCGTCCGCCCTGTCGCCGTGGCAGCCGTTTCCAGGGTTTCCTGGAAAGCAGTCGGCATGGTAACGGCCAGTCCCTGACAGTGGTGATTATTCTTCCTCTGCATCGTTGCACTATTACTCCGATTTCTCAGAATAATACTGATATTATTACTGATGAAAATAATCACTTTAATTCAGATGAATAATTTACATCTGTGGCTCAACAAGGACAAAATATTGGTTTAAGTAAAATTATCTTTAGGGCCGTATAATCTATTAAACATTTGCGTCTATAAAAATAATCCTAGTCATATGATTATGATATTTGGATAAAAGAGTTTCAAAAGATTGTAATTTTAGATTTCACCAACAACATCTCATCTCTCATGCTATTACTCTTACTACAACTACTATTACTTTTACTACTGTTACTACATGTTTATTCACTCTTGGGCTCGGTTTTGGTTCATGTCGGCCTTGTCTTGTTGTGTTTTCTTCTTTAATCTAATATACATCCTCCTGGATAATATTTTAATGCTGAGGTTGAGCTGAGCGCATCACAAAAAGACGTTTGTGTGTGTGAGATGTGGCTAAAGCTTGAGTATAACAGGAACAGTTTTCCCTCATGTATTTGACTTCTTTGCAAAGCCTCTACGCCGCGTTTTAACCTCTCTTTATGTAATGCTGTGGCTTTGGATAATGTTAGCTGTATAATGACCTGGAAATATCATATTTTGGGTCAAAGCGAGTGCTGTGCATCGATAAACAGGAAACAGCTGTTGCTAACATGCTTTGCTTGCTTTGTTTTGCTTAGTATCAGTGGAAATAAGGCACTGTATCACAAGATCAAGTCAGCATTTGGTGACAGATGATACTTGTCAAAAGGCTAACCACTCTGCCACCTCTGCCACCTCTGGGCATGCGCTCACACACACACGCACACACACACACACACACACACACACACAAACTTAATCCATTTACACAGCAAATCCAGATACACCCTGGTGTGAAATGTGAGCCGTGTTTGTGCTGCAGGCTCAGTATGATCTGGTTCTAATCCTGTTAGAGCCCAGCAGACCCTCACTGTTCAACCACAGCACTCACGGGGAAAGGAAGGGTTAAGTATTTAAAGAAAGGAGGAAAACATTCACTTATCACAGACCGAGAGTAATTTCACACTGCAACAATGGAAGCACAAGGAACAGCACTTAAACACAGCCGAGATCTATTTTTGTGTAATTTGGATTGGATGCTGGATTGAACTAATTAAATTAAATTGTATTTATTTTTGTTTATTAATTGATTTGTTTTTTTATTAGTACCTTTTTCATTTAAAGAAACCGTGCATTCATGGGCATACAAATTAAAATTTAAATAGTTTCCAAGTAGTATTTCCAAAGTATCAGGCAGTGGTGGTATAATTAAGGTGTTTAATATTTTTGAATTAAATACCTTAATATAACCCTTAAGGTTCAATTTGTTTTAATGGTTTGTCATTGTAAAGCACGGGCAAAGAAGAAAACCTTTTCAATATTTGGCATTCAAAGTGTTTTTTGTTACAGACAAAATCATTTTCTATAAAATTTAAATGAATAAATAAACAAACAATTCTTAATGCAAGATTTAATCTGTAAATAAAACCAAGATAAACATAGCCATTATTTCTAGATTTGCTTTTGTTCAGTCACTAGCATTTGATTCAGAATGATTGAACTGCATTTCTCTCCGAGGCCTCTGGATGGCAATGTAATCTAACGTTACCTTTTTCTGTGAACCAGGCGTCGACTTTGGTTTGATATTCATTAAACTTTGTGATTAATCTCCACATGAAACAGCAGCGTGTGGACATAGAGTTTGCGTATTTAAATTGCAAGTAGTGTGTAATGTTGCTGAGTCAGGTAAATCTAAATTCTAGTAGTACTGAAGTAGATATAGAATCTGTAGTATTTATTGTTTTTATTAATTTAAAATTTAAATTTGAATTTGAATTTAAATTATTTTATTTTTTATTTAATGGCTGTTGGCAGTCAACTGAAAAAGTGCATTTACTGCCTCCTACTGTAGTTGTACGTCTTCAAAGCATGTGAGAGAGAGAAAGGGAGAGATGGAGCTCCCCAGTTTTACCAAGTGGAACTGTTTAGATGTCATTTACATAATCTGACAACTCCAAAAATCAAGTAATAATTAGATTTGGGTGTTTATAAAGGTCGTAGCATCAATGTTTGAAGTATTAGTGCAGTATTTTAGTAACTGCAGTCGAACTTGATCTCGGTTAAGTGCATTAGAGTCTTACAGAGTGACCGGGTCCAGACAGAGGCACGTGAGGACGGACCTGAACCAGGATTAGACCAGGACTCGGCCTCAATAAGAGCCGACAGGGCATCTGGCACTAAGGTCATCTTGTCTGCTCCTGAATGCTGTAGGTTAAGCCTCGTTTAGTCTGTCTCTGTTCCCGTTTAGTTTGTCTCTGGTCCCGGTTGGTCCGTCTCTGGTCCCGGTGGTCCTGGTTTGGTCCATCTCTGGTCCTGGTCTGGTCTTTCTTTGATCCTGATTTGGTCTTTCTTTGGTCCTGGTTTGGTCCGTCTCTGGTCCAGGTTTGGTCTGTCTTTGGTCCTGGTTTGGTCTGTCTCTCGTCCTGGTTTGGTCTGTCTCTGGTCCTGGTTTAGTCCGTCTCTGGTCTGGTCTTTCTTTGGTCCTGGTTTGGTCTGTCTCTGGTCCTGGTTTGGTCTTGTTGCTCTTGGTTCATGTGTGTAGGGTATTCTTACTTGTTTCGTCCTCACACATTTACACCAAGATGTAATGTATTTTTTTCTGGGACTAGCCATTACATTGTGGACAACATATGTAGGATTTTAGGTACCGGTACGGTGTAGAAAAAGGTTGAGTTGTCATCTGGACTCAGTTTTAGAAAAACAATACGCGAGAGAGAAAAACAGAGAATGGAAGTTGTGTAGCTTTCTTAACTATATGATAGCGTTCTCTTGAATAAGTACATTTAAAATACAAATTTATAAATACAATTATTATTTTTTCAACCTAGCGGATTGTTTTTCAACCTGGCGGTATCTTTTGGGCATGTCGGTGACGAGTCGAAGCATGGCGGTAGTTAAAGTAATAATAGAGGATTTTTTGCAGATTTGAGAACTCAAGCGACTGTTTTTAAAAATGCACATGCGCACACTTACCCCCACTAGGGATGCATACCTAAACCCACGTTCAGGTTCAAGTCCGGATTTGAATCCAGAGGTTTAGGTTCAGGTCTGGACCTAATGAGTCCGGCTGAACTCATAATGTTATAACAGCATAACACAAGACACTTGGCTAAATTAAGTTGAAGACACATGAACAAGGACGACTATCAAACACAAGGCTTAACTGCAGACTGAAATAAACTCAATTTATCTGGTTTATTCACTGTTTATTAACAGAAGTTACAACTTACAAATCACAAGCTGCTAGCTAACACACATTCATGTGTTTTACTAGAGGAACAACTTCCGAACAAGAGCAAGTTGAGTATTGGTATTAGGGCAGCTGTTTCAGCTGCTACTATGTTTGTCAAGTGTATTACTGGTTTGACTGGGCTGTTCCCCACACCTGAAGTTTAATGCCTTTAGATACATTTCCACTCTTTAATTTTGCAGATCCATTGGCATCAAAGTCATGTAAAAACCTTCAAAAACTAGCATAAAAGTTAACTCGAACCAATATAAATCAATCAACTTAGCAGTATCAAAAATAGAATATGAAAATATTTTACACTACACACAATACATCATATTGACAGCATTAAACACAAGACCATATTTAACAACTGTAGAATACAAATGCTATTACAAAATATAAGCTCCAATTAATGAATCCAGCAATTAAACAATATTACTTTGACTTAGTATTTACTTAGATGTATTTATATGTATATTGGACATTAACCCACCTAAATAAATGCTACATCACACCACAACATAACAGTTATTTTATTCATATTGTAGTGACCCTAGTCTCTAGTGCGCGTGCGCGCGGTCTCTGGGGCGGAGCTAAGAGCGGGCTCAGGAAACCAGGTAGTTTTTGATGTTCCTGTTCCATCACCATGGTTATAGCCAACAGTAACCAACTCTGTTCAAGAAATAAAGTGACAACTTAAGCACTAAACCAGCATTACTGACCTGAGCGAGAAGTTACAATATTTACACCCAAATCAAAGCACAACCCGCTCCTTTAACAAGCGTCTTAAACTAACTCATGGAGCGGCACAAGCGGCGACGCACGCGGCGGCTTAAAACGATTAAAATAAGCCAGCGATCTTCCCGAAGGTTCGGTTTCTCGCGTCTTTAAACTCATTGCGCCGGCTTCAACTTCTGCCGCGGGGAAGACGCGTGCGTCGCTGATGGCTCCGGGCGCGCCATTGACAGCAATGTCAGTGTTTACGTCTTTTCCAGCGCGAATTTGGCGATCTATGGAAGGTTTCAGATGGTTTAGATTCTAGAACGTAAAGGATATAGAATGTGAGTGGTAGATTTTTAATGAGTCCAGAACCGAATCAACGGGGTTTCGTTTTTTTTGGACCTGAACCGAAACGTTTTTACAAGTCCAGATCCGGTCCGTCGTAGCGGTACGCATTCCTACCCTCCTGTTTTTTCCAAGAGGTCACCTACCATCAAACCTCGTGGGAAAGCATGCAACAGCCGCGCTGCTACACGTGCGTCTGTTTATTAGCACGAAGGATCACACCGCATCTTTTGTCTCCGCAGAGTCTCTGCTCAAACGCAGTCTTTCTCTGTTGTCATTTTTGTACTGTACACTGAAGGAACTCGCTAAACACAAACCGACATATCAACCACGCATGTGCAGCCAGGGAAACGCGCTGCTCTCCTGGGAATGAGCCTGCAGGTGTGCAGTAGTACGCAGAGAATGATTGGCATGTGGGTGAACTACTCGGCTGTCCACGCCACAAGGAAATGAGACTCAGATTGTTCGCCAAAAATGCTCTATTATTTCTTTAATGTTCATATTTATTTTTTAAAAAGGGCACCAACTGAAGCTTGTTCAGTAAAACATTAATACCTATGCAGTCTCATTCTCTGAAAGTGGAGTACACAATTCATTGACTGAAAGGCTCTATAAACCAGGATGATTTTGCATTGTTCAATAAACAAAAATATAAAAGCAATTAATTACACATTTGGTAAAACAGGCTATGCCTATGCCCGTCTTAGTTAGAAGAAATGCTGGTATTAAGAATTAAGTTTAGATTTATTCTAGTGGAATAATTCAAGGGAACCTCAATAATGCCACTCTGCAAGTATCAGCCATTCTCAGGTCTTACATGTCCAAGGAAGGCTCAGATGTGGATCAAGGCCTCCTCAGAGCTCTTTGGGTCTGTAGAGCTGTCTGTGGCGCTGATCCTTGTGCAGGGTTTAGGGTTTGAATATCTTGATGAGTCCAAGGTCCGCTGTGCATTCTTTGATGAAGATGTCAGCCATTGATGAAAGCAGAGTTTTGGAGACAATGGCACCCTCTCCCTGGTGGGGGAGGGGCCCCCGTTGTCCACGACACGGTGTCTCCTAGCGGAGGTTCAGATCAAGAGCCCAAGGGAAGAGACAGGGCAGATCCTCTTTTGGTCTTTTTATTTGACCTTGGAGGTGTGGCCTAAAGTGGGAGTGACTATCAGTCAAACTTATCTCTAATTTGGAAAAATGTAACTTTAACGAGCAAAATGACATGTAACCATAGCATAATACTGCAACATTGTCAATGAACACACATCATTAGCAGGTAATGAGGAAGTACATTAAATATGACTTGAACATATTTTAAACAGTTCTCATGGCAAACTAAACTAAAACTGATTTAGTTACAAGTTTAGATCACACAGTAAGCATTAAGTCAGTTTGGATGTGAAATATGCCTGGAAGAACTGGTTCTCCTCCTGAAGAACTGGTTCTCCTCCCGAGTAGCTCCAGCTCCACTGTCTATCTCGTGTCCACCTGTCCGTCTGAGGGAGTCGGATCCGTCCTTCACTGTGGAACTTCTCCAGGTTTCTACTTTTTCCCAAGGAGGATATCTGTAGTTTTTCCTGGCCGAAAAGGACGGTCTAAGGACAGGGGACCCTGGGACATCGCCCCTCGTCCCTATGGACATTGTTTAATACGTTTTTCACTGTCGCCCTCCGAAACAACCGCTGTTGTGATTTTGGGCGTTACTAAAATGGGGAAAGAAATCCCGCACACTGTCAAACTTGCAAAATAAAAGTTTAATGGTGAAGAGGTAACGTTTCGGCATCTAGGCCATCGTCAGGCAAATGGGTAACTGAGGATGAGACAGAGGTTTTAATAGGAGTGGCCTCAAAAAATGGGAGTGGCCAATAACAGATGTTTTTAGAGACACGTCAGAACTAACACAAAAATACACATAAACAATATCCAAACACGAAAGACTAATATTGACACCTCATGATGAATAACACATACGTGAGAAATAATGATAAATGCAGTACAAAAATTATAGCAGAATGAAAGTATACATACATGTGTTGAATAAAACAATGTGGGAAAACCCTGTGAGTAATAGAAAAAGCTTCAGTTGTAGTCAACTGAAGCTTTTAGTAATAGAAAAAGCTTCAGTTGTAGTCAACTGAAGCTTTTTCTATTGTGTAGTTGAGTAATATTCAAAACTGCATGTGTACTGTGAATCATTTACAGGAAAATGTTGAGATCGAACTCGTCATTCAACCCCTTAGGAGCCAGTATCTGCAGGGTCTGTACTACAGACCACGATTATTGCTGTAGTTATACAGCGGAGGAAGGCAGCGGAGCATGTGCGCGGGCATTTGCATCGCTTAAGTTTTGTTTTGACAGACATGCCGCTTCGCTGCCTTCTTGCTTCTCCTTGGCCGAGCGGTGTCCGTGATCTAATGTTGATGAAAGTGGGCATCTGATTGGCCGCTGCGTTCGGTTGTACTCGGAAATGCCCGGTCTAATTTTGCCCCAAAAGTGATATCGAGGTTGGCGGGCGTCAATCTCCTCAGTTCGCAATTCAGTCTTTTTAAAGTTGTTTGCAACAAAAGCTGTAATTTTGCACATTAGGGACAATGTCAATGTGGAAGTATCCAAGGGCCCCAAGGGCCCCGCCCCCTTTGGAGTTGTTAGCATCGGGGCAATGTATATATGTTAGTAGTTTATTTTGTAGGCTGTGATTTTATATATTCCACAAGATCTCCTTGTGTCAAATGCTGTAAACAGTATTTATTTTGTATCTAAGAAACATGATTATATTAAATTAAACAGTATTAAAGATCATGATCTCTGGTTTATATGAATTCCGTATTTGTGCTCTTCATATCAAATAACAGATAAAAGTACTTTAAATTGTTTTACAATCTAATAACCAGGTATAAAACAACACATTTATCTTGTTCTTATGACGCCGCGATGCTGCGCGTGCTTGTGGGCCCCTGAAATTGCTGGGGGGCCCCTAACTTTTTTAGGTAGGGGCCCCCCTGGCCTCTAACTTTGAAAATCTATTTCTCAGCCTGTAAATGATAACGAGACATGTTAATAAAAGTTCATTTTTCATTAATTATGTTATTTTGTTTTCCTTTCCTTGTGACCGATTCAGAATTAGCCATGACAGATACCAAATGATCGGTACCTGTCATGTTGACAGGGACGTAAAAATAATTATTTCAAGGCTTGATTTTGGGTATTGACAAAGTGAGTGCCGTGCGTCAATGGTCCTGGCTAGATTCACATCTATGCTGGACCATGAGTCTCACGCCCTGCAGGACACTCTGTCCGCTCTGGAGAGCAGCTTCAGTGAGAGACTGATCCACCCTCGCTGTGTGAAGGAGAGATTTCACAGGTCTTTCCTTCCTGCTGCTGTCAGACTTTATAACAAACACTGTTGGTCCTACTGTGCAATTAATGTCGTGATTCATGTGCAATTACTGTGCAATTCATGTGCAATTCATGTGCAATTACTGTCGTGACACATATTCATGTGCAATTACTGTCGTGATCACATGCAATGGTATTATTTATTTATTTATTTTTATCTTTATTATTTTTCCCCTCCATCCCTTGTTGGGAAATGGGAGGTTTTGTCTATAGGAGTTTTTGTTTATAAGAGATCTTCTACTGAGAGTGTTTTTCAAACTTCCTATAAGTTATCTGTTCTTTTCTTCTGTTTCTACCTCTGTATCTACCGGCGTTGCATCAATGAAATTTCCCCATGTGGGACAGTAAAGGAATATCTTATCTTATCTTATCAATAAACAGGAAACAGCTGTTGCTCACGTGCTTTGCTAGCTTTGTTTTGCTAAGCATGTGGGCTCAACATATAAGTTAGGATCTGTGGAAATGTGACACTTTATCAAAAGATCAAGTCAAGCGGCTTCCACACCGCCGCGGCCGAAGCGTCCAGTTTACATTCAAAGTCAATGGTAAACGCGCGTCGAGCACGTAGTGCGTTATCTGCGGCGCGATTTCTTCGTTTTTGCGGCGCGATTGGTGCGTTTTTTTACGCTCTCGACGCTTTGAGTGCGCGTATGAGTCGGCCGAGGCGACGAAAGCGGCTTACGCGACGCGTTCAGATATGTTGAGGTCTCTGCCGCTGAAGCGTAGCAGCCGCCGCAGCAGCCAATCAGAGCTGACGCTCCAGTGACGTATGTACGTACGTATTGCCCCTCGCATTTCCGGTATTCCCCGTGGAATTCCCCAAGAAGCGCCAGGCAGACGAACGATTGATTGTGGCCGTGTGTGGGAGAAAGGAGCTGTACGATGTATTCACAGTGGAATACAGACAGAAACAAACCACAAACGCGAAAACAACTCTCTCGATATCCGCCATTTTACACAATGAAAGGCCACACCGTCAACAACTCCACTGCTCATGCGACAACACCTCTACTGCGCATGTGCGCAGAGAGCTCGAGCGCGCCATACGCCTGTGTATAGTGCCCGGGGCGTTGAGAGCGCGCGTCCGGTGCGTAAACCTTTCAAATGTACACGCGCTCAAATTCTGCGTTGGGCGCCATTAGGCCGCGGCGGTCTGTACGTAGCTTCAGAGTTTGGAGACAAATTATTCTTTTGTGTTTCTCTCTGCTTTTTCCTGTCTTGTTTTGGCCTGAGTCTGCGTTCTCTCTTTTTCAATCATCTGGCTGTGGGGTGGGGTTTAGACTCCCGCGCTCTGCTCCACACATGTTCAGTCGGCACATTTCTTCTCTCTAATCACAAGTGCTCTTTAATTTTTCTAAATCTTATGCTGCGTTTGTACATTTAGTCCCATTGGATCCTGCCCAAAACGTATTGTAAGTACACAAGCGAACGTAGGAGGCCCGATTGAAGTCATTTTCGAGTGAAGTTTGTTTGGAAATGAGCGCGGTTAAACGTTGGTCTCCTGAACCCGCTCGTTTGTTTGCTGCGCTCTGTAGTTAACACTGAGGAACAGACCCCCCACAAGAGTCTTCCACAAACGCCCCCTGAAGTTAACCCTCCTGCGGTAGACTTTTGTGAGAAGAAACATGACCGTTTTAAGATTATTCTTGATTATCGACCAAAGCGTGAAATCCTCTGTGTTTGATCAGTTTTATAAAACTTCCTGAATAAAAAGGTTAATATGACATAAACACACACATTAACACACAAAAACACACTTACATCTGTGTTTGGAGTCGAGAGTTTTAAACTCTTAAAGGCGCGATGGGCGATTTTTCGGCAATTTGAGAACGCAGGTGGAAGTTCTCCCCTGTGCGGACTGATTCAACACACACGTGCGTTTGTTTATTAGCGCGACGGATCGCATCATCTCTCTTGTCTCCCGTAGATTTCCGTATTCTTCTGAGTCAGCTCGAACTGTCTTTCTCCGTCTTCATTTTGTCCCGTACACTGAGGGAACTATATTATGATAGATCAATGCGCTTAGACACGCGGAAACGTGCTGCTCGTGAGGACGAACCGCACACGGCTGCAGGTGAGCGGTAGGTGCGTTTTATGATTGATACGTGGCAGGACTAATTGGCAGTCCACGCCACGAGGAAATAAGACTCAGATTCAACACTAAATAATTGTACATTTTGATTAAACTTTGTGGTCTTATTCTAGTTCTGACAAAGCTCAACATAATTCTAAAACTGGTCAGGAAACATTACATTTTGTGCTGTAAATGGGATTAGAAATGGAAATTGAGATTAGAAAATTTATATTTTCTGACCAAAACAGGGCCTTAATTAAATATTTTGATGTATAGAAATAATGTTTAAAATTAGTTTCAGCCATCACCATAAATTAATAAATATAATAATAAATACATAATAATACGTTTGTAGTATTTTAATGTACACATTTTCGTTTTGCCTTCTCATTTGAACAGAAAACCTTGAATCTGATCCAAAATATATTTGTTTTATTCCTGAAACTAAAAAACTTCATTTGTCGTTACATTTTCATCATTTCCTTTATGTTCAGTTGTATTTTCACCTTTGTCTCGAGCTCCATCAGGAAATCACTGCTCATTTTCCATTTATGGTCATGACACGAAGCAGGTCCTCATGGAAACAGCTTAGCTCAGAGGCCATGTTTCCCACAATCCTCTGCTGCAGCTTCCAGGAAGTATAACAGTATATAAAACAAACATGACTAAACCAGGGCAGGCTGAGAAATAGATTTTCAAAGTTAGGGGCCAGGGGGGCCCCCTACCTAAAAAAGTTAGGGGTCCCCCCCAGCAATTTCAGGGACCCACAAGCACGCCCGGCATCGCGGCGTCATAAGAACAAGATAAATTTGTTGTTTTAAACCTCGTTATTAGATTGTAAAACAATTTAAAGTACTTTTATCTGTTATTTGATATGAAGAGCACAAATACTGAATTCCTATAAACCAGAGATCACGATCTTTCAATACTGTTTAATTCAATATAATAATGTTTCTTAGATACAAAAAAAATACTGTATACAGCATTTGACACAAGGAGATCTTGTGGAATATATAAAATCACAGCCTACAAAATAAACTACTAACATATATACATTGCCCCCGATGCTAACAACTCCAAAGGGGAGGGGCCTTGGATACTTCCACATTGACATTGTCCCTAATGTGCAAAACTACAGCTTTTGTTGCAAACAACTTTAAAAAGATTGAATTGTGGACTGAGTATATTGACGCCCGCCAACCTCGATATCACTTTTGGGGCCAAATTAGACCGGGCATTTCCGAGTACATCCGAACAAGACCGAACACAGCGACCAATCAGATGCCCGCTTTCATCGAAATTAGATCACGGACACCGCTCGGCCAATGAGAAGCGAGAAGACTGCGAAGTGGGCATGTCTGTCAAAACGAAACTTAAGCGATGAAAATGCCCCGAATATGGCCAAATTACTAGTTAAATCTTGATATTTTTCGAGGAATTTAGATACAGGGGCACGGCGGGCCCCCTCCTAATTCAAACCGCGGGCCCGCTGGAGATTTGACTGCTTACGGGCCCCGGGCCCCCGTCTATTTCGCGGCCTGCAGGGCTAAACCAGGTCTAAACCAGAACCATACCAGATCTAAACCAGGAGTAAACCAGGACTAAATCAGGGCTAAACCAGGACTAAACCTGGTCTAAACCAGGACTAAAGCTGGGCTAAACCTTGATGGGGTTGGGTTATATAATTCTCGTTTCAACTGATTCACTGACTTGTCTCCATTGTCTTAAGTGAAGCGTACCGGGCTGTGAGAGGCACCAGAGAAGTGAAATAAATGAGGCAAAAGCGGTTCCTGTTTCCTCTAGCTTTAGACACATCTCAGACACATACTTGAAATTACTAAACGTTTATAACGAGTGTAATTCAAGTGTGATTTTGATGTTTTACATTACTCACGTGTCAGACTCTGAACCTGCATCCGGAAACACATTCTGCCATTCAGCCCCAAAGTGAACTGATCTGGGAGACCAGGCCCTCCCCCTGCCCAGACGCTTCTTGAAGCATATGTATAATTAATTCTATTTAATTTCCCACAGTAAATGCTGATGTCTTCAGAGCAAAACGGTCTTGCTCTTTTTTCTGGAACATAATTCGTTTGAGTTTGACAAAGACACAATATTAGTCATAATTAATTGATCTCATTAGTGAGGTTCCAGCAGGACTGATTCTGTGACGACTCAATCTCATTATAAATGTTTGAATTAATCATAAGAATACGACAGGGAGTCTGGACCTTGGAGAGACCTGGTTTAGTTCTGCCGAAGTCCATGGCTTATCATGTTTAGTCCTGGTTTGTTCCTGGTTTTGTCCTAATTTTGTCATGATTTAGTTTAGCTTTTGTTTTGTTTTTAAATTGTGGTTTAGACCTTGGTGTAGTCTTAATCAGGACCAGGTTAAATAAAACAGCCTGGACTAGACTAAACCAGGACTAATGTTTCTGCTTTCAATCATTATGAAATTGTTTTTATTTGTTTGTTTTGTGATTTTAATGCATATTTTCTTGTTCTATGCAGTAAATTGTGCTCTCTAAACAAACATGCCAGGCTGTAATTCACCCAAAAATCACTGGTTTAACTTTAAATTGTGATTTTATTTTTATTTGTTATGTTTTGGGGTTGTTTCTTTTCTGTCGAAATTTATAGACCAGCCATTTTTGAATCATTATGAGACGATGGTTTGAATAAAAAATAAAAAAAACAATGCAGAAAAACAGCTTTATTGACACCTAGTGCATCTAGTTGCAGAAATACGGATTTCTCGTCAATCTGGAGCTTTGTAAATCTGGTAAATTCTCTGTCTTTCCTTTGCACTCACTCATTTATAAATCTGGTAAAGTCTGTCTTTCCTCTGCCCTCCATCATTTGTAAATCTGGTAAAGTCTGTCTTTCCTCTGCCCTCCATCATTTGTAAATCTGGTAAAGTCTGTCTTTCCTCTGCCCTCCATCATTTGTAAATCTGGTAAAGTCTGTCTTTCCTCTGCCCTCCATCATTTGTAAATCTGGTAAATGCTCAGTCTTTCCTCTGCCCTCCATCATTTGTAAATCCCAGTGTAAAAATAATCCACAATCTCTGAAACTCTAATAAAGTTTGTACGTTTCTCTTTGTGTTCAGTTTGTTCAGTGGTGGATCCGCTGTAGCCTTGTATCGACCCGTTTATGCCGTTTATTCGTGAAATACCATTGGACAGAACCGGTTGGTGCCTCTGGATCTTTTGAGGGCATTTTATATTAAACTGATTCTTCTCCTTCAGAGTGACCTGCAACCATAAACCGCTTGGCGACAGACCCAAGCTGCTCATTGTTTGGTCAGGTGTTCCACAGTGAGGCGTTAGTGAAAGGTCGTGGCGGGAGGTCAGTTTAATATGTGGAGTTAAAAGCTAGCCTGAAGCGCCCGTCGTCTCCTGGGAACGTTTGTGAGATCATCGTGGTTAAAAAGGCGCTTTAAAATTACATCAAAAGTATTAGAAGTGGGCGGTATTTCAGTTATGAGACTTTTTTCATTTATCTCGATGGCAGTGTTCTGTGTGAAACGTGTGGCACAAAAGTGATCAAATGGACTGTTAAATTCAAAGCAGAAATGCTAAAAAATACCATTTCTGTTTGGAAGATTATGCTTGTTAGGCCCGAGCGCGAAGCGCTCGCCCACTTCCAAACACTCACTAACGCACTCCTTCACTCATGCACGCCCTGTGCATACTAATTAGTAGTAGGAAAATGGAACATTACCGTTGTAAACGGGCGAAGCCCGTGCAAAAGTGCGCACTAAACGAGCACTTTACATTGAGATGACGACCGCGAAGCGGTCTTCTTCTTCTTCTTCTTCTTCTTCTTCTTCTTCTTCTTCTTCTTCTTCTTCTTCTTCTTCTTCTTCTTCTTCTTCTTCTTCTTCTTCTTCTTCTTCTTCTTCTTCTTCTTCTTCTTCTTCTTCTTCTTCTTCTTCTTCTTCTTCTTCTTCTTCTTCTTCTTCTTCTTCTTCTTCTCGGGACCAACCCCCCTATTTTTCACCCAGTGAACATTGACGAAAAGTCACAAAAATTTGCACACCTCTAAAAATCGTGCCTCTCTACATTCTGGCTATTTCCCTTTTCTAAAATAAAAAACATTGGCGCGTCAGCGCCCCCAAATGTACCAAATATGCATTGAGAGATGGGAAATGACCCAAAAAAAATCTGATCGTAGAATCATGAAATTTGGCGCAGAGGTAGATGGTGACAAGAGAAGTAAAAAATATTATTACGGCAACGCCGTCCGCCCAACCAAATGTCGGCCATATTGCTTCAAAAATGGCTAAACATGACTTCGGAGTTTTTCCAAACGTCGTACTTTTACGAACTCCTCCCAGGGCGTTGGCCCTAAAAAGCTGAAATTTGGTGAAAATGCTACTGAGGAGTGGGACATCAAAAGTTATCCAAATTACATTGATACCTGTCACGGTCTCAGCAAGAATTTCAGAAATCTCCCAAATTTTACATTTCTGCCGTTTGCGCAGATAAAGTCCGAATTGCGTCAAATTAGAATCAGTTGTTAAACTCTTTGCCCTAAATCTACTTGAAGTGAAATAAATTAATTTGGAGCCACAGCGCCCCCTACAGATTTTATATGGAGGTTAAATGTTTAGTTTTGCGAAATTATATGAAATTTGACACACAACTCAATTTTAGAATCCCCATCAAAAAAGTCAATGAGACCCATGTCATAGTTGTTATGGCGTTGCCGTAACGATGACCGAAACCTTCCATGTTATTCCAATGGGGAAATCGCCAGAACATGTTTACACTTTAGACTTTCACAAACTCCTCTTAGGGCGTCAGCCCTATTAACCTGAAATTTGGTGAGACTCATCTTCAGGGGTGGACCATCAAAAGTTATCCACATTTTTATTCAAAGTCACGGTGTCTGTGCGGCAAAGCCGCACATTTTGCCAAGAATTCAAAATAAAATTGCTTTTTGATGGTAAAACAAAGGGGAGAAGACGTGACAGCGTCACAGATTCAGCAGTAGGCGTAATAAAAGGACAATTGGGGCGCGTTAGCGCCCCCTCCTCTTGCGGCGTGGCGGCGGCGTAGCGAGGGCCGATCATTGCCGCTTGCGGCTATATTTTATTATTATTATTTTACTTGTTTGGAAGATTATGCTTCATGTTTGAGTTCTTTTCATTTTTCAACCTTTTAGAATAGTTTTCGTTTTTCAAAATTGTCATTATGTCACACACAACAATTAGGATTGTTAGATTATTATTCAGATGATTATGATTCTATTGCACAATAAAGGCTTTTTAAACACATTTTTGACCAAATAAAGGTCTAAATCTGTGACTGAAATGTCTAGATACATTTTCATGAATTAAGTGTGTTATTAATGAAAATCTGAAATAGTTTATTATTTTTTGATATTTCAATTTAATAATGCCATGTCTTTGTTGGTGGATTACTTTAACTTGTTTCTTTAGAAGCTGCATGTGAAATACTAAAACAAAAGGTGTCTAAAAACCCTAATATTTTTTGTTTGCTCTGTGTCTTCCCTAACACTTTTGTTATCAGTTGCACGCAGTAAATCTGTTTCATCAATGTTGAATTGAACGTTGCATCACTTCTGGGACAAAAAAATAACTCTCCTTACATTATTAGATGCCATTTAGATGGCTTTAGAATCACTAACTTTCTTTTCCTTTTCTTTTCCATTTTCTCTGCTGACTTTTCCCTTCCCTGCCTCCTCAGGTAAGAAATGCTCTGATTGGATGCTTTTTATGTCACTCTCACAATCTATTTAAATATGTATAAAGCAGAAGTAATTTTTTTATCCATTTCTTTGTGCTGGTCTTTTTTCCTGCTGTAAAATCTCCCAAGGAATCCATCTATTGTTTCCAATTCCGGAGTTTTCATTCCCAGACACAGAGTTTTAACGTTAACTTGGATGTTAATGTTCTTTGCATGAAGCTGCCTTTGCACTTTCCCTTCACATCATTGATATTGGTATCCAATTTAACCCATTCATTTCTTTAGTGGTTTATCGTTCTTGGAAACCATTTTGTTTTAGGGAGAGTCTGCAGTGCCGCGGCGCGCGGCCGAAACTGCCATGTTATTTTTGTGCCGGCTCCTGAAACTGCGCCGCTATTTGACCGCGTTTTAGCGCCGTTTTAGACTGCGCGGTTAAGGTTAGGGTTAAGGTTAAGGTTAGGGTTAAGGTTAGGGTTAGGGTTAAGGTTAAGGTTAAGGTTAACCCTTAACCCTAAGGTTAGGGTTAGGGTTAGCCATGAGGCTATAACGGGCTATAAAGGAAATGCCGCGGTCCCTGAAACTGCGCGGCAATTTGACCGCGCCGCGGCTCTCCAGCCACGGCCTTTGTTTTATGAGCTGCAAATAAAGCAACATCAGCACTTTTGTTATTGGTTTGACCCTGGTTTATTCCTGCTTTAGTCCTGCTTTAATCCTGGTTCAGCCCTGGTTTTGCCCTGGTTCAGCCTGCTTTGGGCCTGGTTTAGTCCTAGTTTAGTCCTGGTTTAATCCATGTTTAGTCCTGGTTTAGTCCCTGATCTCTTGTCCTGTTTTTTACCTCACTCGTTCATTAATTTCTTCATGTTTTAAATATGAGTTTCTGTCTGTCGCTGAAAAAACATTGATTAATAATGAAATTCCTCCTCCTCCTACTACTACTACAATCTTGTTTTTTATACCTTGTCCAGACCTTTTTTGTTGTTGTTTTGACATGAAAAAAAAGCTTAAAATTGTAAACAATGTTCCTATATTGCCTATGAGTTTGACTATATTTCCTCCATATTTTGTCTTGGTTCAGTCCATGTTTCCCTAATTCTGTATCTCTAGACTTTTTCAGTCATGTTTCACAAAAACTGATCCAGTAATGACTGAAATACAACTTGTTAACATTTTAAATATAGTAAATATGCCATTGAAATAGGTGCATCTAATTAGCCCTTGTTTTGCTGCGATACACAATGTTATTGTTTATTTATTTTTTTAATACTGAAAAAATATTATTTTAACGGACATGGAGTCACAATTCCTCTCATTGATGCAGTTCTACTTACAGTATTTTTGGGGGCTGTGGTCGCTTGTTTCTCTCTGAAAATCTGGCAAACTCGTTGTGTATTTGACCCGGATTCAGTCTCTGTTAAAGTCTTAGGTCGGACATGGTTCAGACCTGGTTTAGTTTTAGATAAATTCTGGTTGATTTGTGGCTTACACTTATCCTCTCTCTGTAAAACATTCACAGTTGGCCCAGAGTACTTTTTTACTCTTAAAGTTTTATCCTAAAATTATATCAAAATAAAGAAAAATGTTGTGTATTTAAATGTTTGATTTAATCTCTGAATGGAGTCGCTTTGTATTAATCCTTTTATGCTAATCCTGCTAATGCTAATGCAATGCTATGCTAATGTGACACTAATGTGCTCATATCTGAATAATCCGCCACAGTGGTGTAATGGGATTATGGACACACACACTTTTATGATTTCACGGACATTAAGTCACAGTCAGACATTAGAGATGAGTTCAAAGTCGAGTTGGAACAAATCATTTCTGCATTAAAGGTGATTGAGCAAGAAAAAAACTAGACTTTAAGCAAGAAATTGTGACTTAAAGTGACAAAAATCCAACAAAAATGTGCCAAATTGGCGAAAATAGGTTACCAAAAGCAACAAAAATGCGCCAAAAAGAGAGACGCTTCATCAGTACTTAGCAAAACAAAGCTAGCAAAGCACGTTAGCAACAGTTGTATCCTGTTAATCGACGCAGGGCACTCGCTTTGTCAAGACCAAAAATCTGACATTTCCAAGTCATAATGCATCTAACATTTTCCAAAGCCAATGCATTACATAAAGAGAGGTTAAAGCGCACCTTAGAGGTTTTGCAGAGAAGTCAAATAAATTAGGCAAAACTGTTTGTGTTTACTCTAGCTTTAGCCACGTCTCATAGACAGATTTGGAATTACTAAATGTCTTTTTATGAATCTGTGAGATTGTTCTCAGGATTTAAAAGTGTCATTCAAGAGGATTTAGATTTGTTTTAGTAAAAAAAACGTTGGTTTTGTGTTGTAGAGCCAGGCTTGAGGATGGCAACACATTAAAAGAACCGTTCTGAAGTGCTCAAGATGAACCGGATCAGAGAAAGTCAAAACTTGGCACTGGTTTTGGGCCTGGACTAGGTGGTTAAGGTCACGGTTAAGTTAATTATTTTGTCTCCGTTGTAAAATGTGTCTCTGCATTTGTCCCGTCCTTCAGTGTTTCTGGGTTAAACCTGTCAGTGCAGTGCCCAGGACCAGATCCAGATCCAGGTCTAGTCTTGGTTGGGAGTTTAGCTAGAGGATGTGGTGCACCTGGACACAGAGAGAAACATGTGAACTCCACAGAAAGGGTGAAACCGGTGACCTTGATACTGTGAGGCCAGAGTGCCTTAAATGAAGCGTATCTAAACTCTGCAGTTCATATTCTGTCAGCTTTTCCCTCCTGGTAAACACTTTAACCTTAATCAAATTAAAAGGACATTTCTCCCTTTGAATACATCCCTCTCATTTAGTTTTTGGTTCAGCACTGGTTTAGTCCTGGTTTAGTCCTGGTTTTGACCTGGTTTAGTCCTGGTTGAGACGTGGTTTAGATGTGGTTTAGTCCTGGTTTAGTCCTCTTTAGTCCTGGTTTAGAACTGGTTTAGTCCTGGTTTAGTCCTCTTTAGTCCTGGTTTAGAACTGGTTTAGTCTTGGTTTAGACCTGGTTTGGACCTGGTTTAGTCCTGGTACAGTCCTGGTTTGGACCTAGTTTAGACCTAGTTTGGACCCAGTTTAGTCCTGGTTTAGTCCTGGTTTAGTCCACTTTAGTCCAGATTTAATCCTGGTTTAGTCCTGGTTTAGTCCTGCTTTAGTTCTGGTTTAGTCCTGCTTTAGTCTTGGTTTGGATATAGTTTTGACCTGGTTTTGACCTGGTTTAGTCCTGGTTTAATCCACTTTAGTCCAGATTTAATCCTGGTTTAGTCCTGCTTTTGTCCTGCATTAGTTCTGGTTTAGTCCTGGTTTAGTCCTGGTTTGGACCTAGTTTAGACCTGGTTTAGTCCTCTTTAGTCCTGGTTTAGTCCTGGTTCAGACCTGGTTTGGACCGGTTTAGTCCTGGTTTGGACCCAGTTTAGTCCTGGTTTAGTCCACTTTAGTCCAGATTTAATCCTGGTTTAGTCCTGCTTTAGTTCTGGTTTAGTCCTGCTTTAGTCTTGGTTTGGACCTAGTTTTGACCTGGTTTTGACCTGGTTTAGTCCTGGTTTAGTCCACTTTAGTCCAGATTTAATCCTGGTTTAGTCCTGCTTTAGTTCTGGTTTAGTCCTGCTTTAGTCTTGGTTTGGACCTAGTTTTGACCTGGTTTTGACCTGGTTTAGTCCTGGTTTAATCCACTTTAGTCCAGATTTAATCCTGGTTTAGTCCTGCTTTTGTCCTGCATTAGTTCTGTTTTAGTCCTGGTTTAGTCCTGGTTTGGACCTAGTTTAGACCTGGTTTAGTCCTCTTTAGTCCTGGTTTAGTCCTGGTTCAGACCTGGTTTGGACCGGTTTAGTCCTGGTTTGGACCCAGTTTAGTCCTGGTTTAGTCCTGGTTTAGTCCACTTTAGTCCAGATTTAATCCTGGTTTAGTCCTGGTTTAGTCCTGCTTTAGTTCTGGTTTAGTCCTGCTTTAGTCTTGGTTTGGACCTAGTTTTGACCTGGTTTAGTCCTGGTTTAATCCACTTTAGTCCAGATTTAATCCTGGTTTAGTCCTGCTTTTGTCCTGCATTAGTTCTGGTTTAGTCTTGGTTTAGTCCTGGTTTGGACCTAGTTTAGACCTGGTTTAGTCCTCTTTAGTCCTGGTTTAGTCCTGGTTCAGACCTGGTTTGGACCGGTTTAGTCCTGGTTACACCTGGTTTAGCCTTTCTCTTCCCTGTAACCACACGTTCACAAGGAGCAAAGGGAGCGAAGAGATGAGGTGAGAAGGAGACGAGTAGGTGGGAGGGAAAAGCCTGCATCGCTGTAACGTCGTCCTGCTGCGATTCTCTGACGTCTCTGTACCGTTCAAACCCTCGTCGGCTCCTCCTCCTCCTTCTCCTCTTCCTTCCCTCTAGTCTCTCACTCGTTTCTCTCTCTCAGTCCACTGCATCTGAAAAACCGTTTCGCAGCAGGAGCAGGACACCGGCTAAAGCGCTCGGCTAACGTTCAGAAGGGTTCACAAATGCAGATTCTTTGGCGGTTTCACTACAACGTATGACTGGATTTTAAACCTGGATTTGTTCAGGGTCGATGCTTGGGTTTGATGCAATAGCGGTCTCAATTTTGGGCTGAATGGAATCGTTTTTATTCATTTCTCGTCGGAAGATTTCTGGACTCACAGGTTGATTTCTGTTTTCATTTTTACCCTGTATTCTGCGTTTTGGGAAAAAACAAGGAAATTGATTTTTCACTTGGATGTAAAAAAAAAAAGTCTGGATGCAACAGTGTTTGGAGTATTCTAGTATTTTTTCATAGATTTATCAAGAATTTACCTTATTTATATAGTTGTAGTGATTGAACAAATGGTTAAAATACAGTATAATGAAATACAAAATGTAAGTAAATGTGTAAGATTTAATTATTTATAGCAACAAAATGTAAAGATAATTTGCTAATTTATTTTTAAATCCTAATTACATGACATACATATTACTCAGCTTTGCCTTTGTTTGGAACCATTTAAAACCTGAAACTGACTTTTTAAATTTCAACATTATTCACCCTGGAAATTTGAAAAAAATCTAGTTAAAACTGATTTTATTTGTATTTTATTAAAAGCTGAAATAATGCTCTGTTTTTAGTATTTCAGACACTTTGTGATGTTTTCAGATTAAGAAAGCATTTTTACAAACACTCATCCCTTAAGGTGGACCTGAGTTTTGGCATGAAAACTTGAACAGGTGCCACTGGTCATTTAAATCTGACCTCCTGCTGTGAAAGAACCGTTATGTTTCTAAACTTTAAATGATGACAAAACGGGGGAAAATGTCAGGAATTTCTCAATCTTAAAATTTGCGCAAAATGTTTTCTAGTTTGTGTTTTTTTATGTTTAATTTTTTACATATTTTAATGTTCAAACAAAACAAAAATAACATAAAATAAAATCATATTATATATCAATATATAAATAAAATCAGGGAGGAAAACTATAAAAACTGGTTTATGCTTTTTGTATTTGTACAGTTTTGTTCATACAGTTGTATTCAATAAAAGCACAAAAATACAGGGACATTGACAATTTTTGAATATTTTGGAAATTAAGGTGCATAAATATTTGATTTTTTTTTATAGAAAGAAGTGAGCTTGAATTTGTTTTTACGTGTAATTTTTGTCAGTATTTATTAGATTTTAAAAATTATTTACAGAAGACATAAACTTTCGATATTTTGCCATTTTTACGATCCAATTCAATGAATTACCAAACGCATTCATCCAAACGTCTGGATCTGCAGCTGCAGATTAGGAGGGAGAACTTTCTATTTTGTGGTCGTTCCTGAAGATGCCCTCGATCCTGATCGGGTCCAAAATGAAGTCCGGACTCCCCAAACCCAAACCGGTCTACAGCGCTCTGCCAATCCCTCAAAAACCCACGCGGCCCTCGGCTTTAGCGCTCCACGTCAAAACTATGCCCAACAAACGCAACAAGCCGCAGCGGATCGCAACTACGGGCTGCACCAAGGGTCAAGATGCAATAACGGCTAACAAGAGAGAGGAAACAGAGAAAAAAGACCGGGCCGGGACTAAAGCCGGACCGGAGCTGGGACGCGAGACCGAAGCGGAAACTGAAGCCGAGAAGAGCGAAGAGAACGGGGAGAACGGGGGCAGTTTGCAGGTAATGGTCACCTTCAATGTGTCTGAAAGAACGTCCACTGCCTGTCCAGAAAACAAGTGTCTCATGCATTATTTTTTAGTAGGACTTCTCCTTTGGTGTTTTTTCTCGATGCCAACAATTTGACCCTTTCCAAACACACCGTCATCTCGTCCCTGACCACGGGATTTGTCTTTCCACATTGTCGTTTCAGAAATAAGAAGACCTACTCTATTTGCTCAGTCAAATCCACTTTTTTTCTGGACAAGCAGTGCATTTAAAACAGAGAATGCTAAAACATTGAATCTCGTTTGGGTCTGGGTCAGAATGAACCATAAACTGGCTCAAACATTTGCGGACAGTTGTTAAACGTAGCCGTGTTTTGTGCCGCGATGTCTCGTGAACGCAACCTTTTCCGCATTGTCGTCAGACAATATCAGATTTTGTTTTTTGTTGAAAATAACGGTGTCTAACGGCGGCCGACAGGAGCAAATCCGGTGACATTTGTTTGTGGTTTGGAGCAAAAGGTGAAGCCAAACGAACTGAAGCGAATGTGGCAACGCAGAGGATTTTTATTTTGACAAATTTATGACAAACCGAAGAAACTTATGACAAACCGACAAAACATTTTTGTCTTTCAATTTTTTTCTATTTTTTATTCATTTATTTTCTATTTTTTATTTATTTCTTGGACAGGGACAATGCAATCATACATAGTTACAAAACAAAGTTTGTGTTTATAGTCCAAACTAAAAAAAATTACCTAAAATAATAATAATTACAAAATAAAAACAGGGAGTAAAGCAAAAAATAATCCCATAAAATTAAATTAAAAGAAATATACAAACTCTTTATCTCTGGCTTTGCATATTTGCATATTGCAGTTTATTTTCTAAAAACTCAAAAAAACAGTTTTTGTGTCAGTAATTTATTGAATATTTTGCATACTTTTTTGGGTTTGCGTTTTTGCATGTAATGATTCACTGTGTGTTAGGGATGTCAAGAGTCACGATTATTCAGGTCACAATATAATCGTAAGAAGTAAAAATCGTGACAATGTTACAAGCAAAAATATGTAATTTCTATTCAATCTGGACCCTAAAGAGTTTACCCAAATGTATAGTTTTATATCACAATAACTTTGCTTTTGCATTTCAGAAAGGTTGATTTAATAAAGAACAAGTATTAATGGAACAGTGAAAATGTATTAGAATAAAAAAATAAAAATAAGGATTTCGCTTTTATTTTGTTGTTTTCCTATAATCGTGGATAATAGTTTATTTGTGATGTTTCTTCTCACAATAATTGTAACAGTCATATTGATATTGTGACATTACTACTATGTGTTACTACTGTCAAACACATACATCTCTATTTTAATATTTTAGCTTGGGCTGCATGACATAATGCAATCACAAACAACAAAATGTCTTAGTCTTGGATGAGTTCAAAGTTCAGATTTCAGTCTTTTCTCAAACGCCAAAGCTCCTGGACGTGTTTGAAATGTGCCTATAAATCTCAATGTTTGTAAAAAAAAAAAAAAAGGCAATCGATAACGGAACAATAAACAATATTAGTGTTTATCGCCATTCAAAAGGCGTCAACACAGAAAATCACATTTTTAGCACCAGATTTTGCTGAAAAATACCACTTATCCATTATGTTTGGCTCTTAAACTTTGATGAACTCAGTCTTGATAACAAAACAATGAATATTACAATCCAAGACCTCTTAAAGTGCCCCCTACAGGTTGGACTACTCACTAAACTAAAATACAGTTACAATAAATATATTTAGAATTTTGGTTAACATTTTTACATTTTTATCACAGAATTGTACATTTTTTAGGTTTATAATTTCACTTCCTGTTTCTAATTGATGACACCACACTAGGAAATTAAGATAAGATATTCCTTTATTGTCCACACATGGGGAAATGTCATTGTTGCAACGCAGGTAGATACAGAGGAAAAGGACAGATAACATATAGGAAGTTTAAAAAACACTCTTAATAGAAGAACTCTTATAAACAAAACTCTTTCTCAAATTACCCAGCAATCACTCGGCAAAAACTCATCTAATGTAAAAAAAAAATTAAGAGCAACTTTGTTTTGTTGATTAATGTTTATAGGGTCAAGAAAGTTGTTTATTTGTGTAAATTCTGCATAAACTTTGACTGGAATGCATAGTATGATCCTTTTGGTCATTTTCTACAGATTTTTCTATGTTTTCTCCACTACTGCCGACCCGATTGGTGTAAAACAGCAGGTTTAAACATACAAAATAAAGTGGTAACATTAAACCGCCTCTTTGTGTGTAAACGGCTCGGTTATAAAAGTGTTTTTAAAGGATTACCGTGTTCTGACCCACTTGTGCCTCGTCCTCGGCCCCTTCCTTGTCCACTTCGATCATTAGAGCGGAGACAACGGTGGCTCCAGGCCGTTCTGACACACAGGACACACACCCACAGCAGCAATGGAACACACAACCTCCTGACTCAGAGCAGGACATATACATTTTAAACTCTATTTCAACAGCACTCTTTTTTTAGACAAAAGACTGGACATTTCGATGCAAAATAATCATACTTTCCAGAGCTGCAACTAAAAAAAATGTTTTGCTTGTTGACATACAATTTTTTCTACTACACACTGAGACTTTTTACACAAATAAAGTTGTAAATATGTGACTTAAGCTTCTGGACGGAGAATAACTTGTGTTTTATTGAGGCAAATTTGAAACAGTTTCTTGGTTTTTGACATTTTGCTTTAATAATGTTGATATTTTTGTGTGGGTTTTATTCAATTTGATTTATTATCTTACAGATTTTGATAGATCTGTGAATATTATTTGAGAGAAATTGTGTCTTTTGTATTTATAGAATATTGAATATAGAAGTTCAGCTCATGAAAAATGGAAGCAAAAACAAATACTGTTGCGTTTATATTCTAGTAGTCAGCGATTATTTATGTTTATCTGAGGTTTTAAACTAGATTAAGGTTTGCCGTACTTTTCACACGCTTTGAACCTTGCGGTCATTACAATGGTGCGTCTAATTTATAGATTTGACTGGCTAACGGCCAATGGGGGGCAATCTAGCAGGACATATTGTGTTTTCTATATTTTAAGCTTCAAAACGCTGTGTTTTATTACAATAAGACTCGTATTCACAGATGAATTTGTCTAATGAGGAAGTCAATCTAGGCTCGGCTGAACACAAAAACATGTGGAGCACAGAAATACGATATACAGCGGTCTGCAGTTTAGAACCTGCCGCATTGAAATTAAACTTTCTTTCAGACCTGACTCACGGGTTAAAAGACAACATGTGCATCACTACCATGGAACATACACCTACAATGAAGTGTTTTACGTCTCTTACGTGTTTAGGCCCCACTTTTATTCTTATTTTCACACCGTGTGAGTCGTGTGGTCCTTTATTTGTTTTGTTTTTAATTTAATTTTATCCAGGCTATCCCCTCTGGTCTGTTTCATTGTCTTATTCTGTTTATTATTTTTTTTCTGTTTAAAAAAAAATATATATATATATACATATCTCTTTTACTTTTTTTTGCTTATTTTATAGTTTCTGTACTGTATTGACTTATTTCAGTATGTGCAGCACTTCAGAAACAGCATTTGTTCATAAAATGTGCTGTAGAAATGAAGTGGATTGGAAAACGTATTTATCTCTGACATAACAAATGGTTTACAAGAACTTTTAGTGTGTCAGACACATTGAGATATTTTCCAGTTTTGATCGCTTTTGACCCGTTTTGCCACATTTCTTCTGGTCAAAAGGGTCACATTTGCTCGTAAAACTGTTACGACCTTCCAAAATAATAACATGAGACCCCAAAGTGACAGCGCAGCCTCAGGTCTAATGTTTGTTTTTATTTTGAAGGATACAGCCCTGGATAAATAATAATCTAGCACTGCATTTGAAGGTTTATTTAAGATTATGTCTGGTTGAAAAGCTTCTGGGACTCCTTGGACATATTTTGTGATGCGTAGTTTGAGAACTGCCGCGGTGAAACACAATCGAAGCACATTTACAGACACAAACTGTAGATTCTATGGCCTGGACACTCTGAAACACCATCTCCTCTGGTCATGTGCCTCTACCACCCCCTTCTGGAAACACTGTTATTTACGCTGGTTTATTTCTCGACATATTTGACCTGCTCCAGCTCACTTTAGGAGGACTGAGGGCATCTGGCACACATGTAGACTGGTCATTTGAACCAGATTCTCTCACTCTGACCTTTATTCTACTTCTCTGCCCTGCTCAATGTGTGTCTCTGTGTGATGCTGCCCTCTGCTGCTCGTTTAAGGTGCTGCATCTGCTCCTGCTTTTTTTTTTTTACCTTGGAAAACCACTTTCATACTCTTTTTTTTCTTTTGTATTTGCATTTCTTTGTATTTTTGTATGTACAAATTATTTTTTTATTTGGACTTTTTTAAATAGAGAAAACCTTGTAAATTAAAAAAATGTTAAGTGTTCAGTGTTCAGTGTTAAGACTAACACGGACTATTTTTCTACAATGGAACACTCCTGGACAAATGAGGGATTACACCAACTTGTAAATTCAACTTTTTCTAGATCCTGTACTTCTTGGAGTAACTGACACTAAACCTTTACTCTTACTTTTATAACTAATATATTTATTGCAGTAACAGCCTCTTACTTGAGTAAAAGTGAAGTTTCTCTTTTCACTGTGAGTAAATGTGACAAAAGCTTTATGTCGATGATAACAAACTGGTACCTATTTGATAAATAGGATTTAATTCTTACCTCTGTAGTAGAATATTGTGGTCGATGGTGTCAAACCCTGCGCCGAGGTCCAACAGAACCAGGATTGAGACCAGTCCATCAGCAGCAGCTAATAACAAATCAATTGTGACTTAAATTGAGCAGTTTCAGTGTTGTGATGGGCTCTGAACCCTGACAGGAAAACTTGAAATACGTTATTGTCCTGTAGATAGTGACAACGCTGTTTAACTACAACTATTTCAAGGATTTTAGAGACGTAAAGATTTGAAATACCGGTAGATCTGTAATTTAACAATAGGTCAGAATCAAGATTAGGCTTTTTCAAAAGAGGTTTAATGACTGCATGTTTGAAGGACTGTGGAACATAACCACTTTCTAATTAAGTATTTATTATATTAAGAATTTAATCTATAATTAAGGAGGGAATGTAATTTACGAGTCTGCTTGGAATCGGGTCTAGGATACAAGTTGACCATTTAGAGGACATAATGGCTGAAGTTAGCTTGATCAACAGCAGTAAACCTTTACTGGGCTAATAGTGGGAGTAATTGAATCTAGTTTATCTCTGATTGTTCTTATTTTATTGTTAAATAAAAGTAGCTGGAATTGAGGTCTCTACTGCGCTGTGACAGTTTGTTAGCCTGGCTACAGTGCTGTGAAAAGATACCTAGTGTTATTTTTGTTCACTTCTATTCAATTTGAATAGTATCGGGTTTAGGCCTTACGCTTCGACAATAGACTGATTTTCCATGCTTATAGGGATTCTTTTGCATGGAAGTGATGAAATAATAGTGGAAATTGACCTAATGTCTAGCAATCCACATTTTACATGCTTATTCATTTGTTTATTTGTATCATTATTAAGTTATTTTGTCTGACGCCTGAAATAGATTTATTATAGCATTATTTGAACAAAGGACACACACAGTCTCTATCTGCCTTGAACAGTTTTGTGACAGAGTGGGCGAGACCTACGCTCAGTTTATGCTTGATCCATCTGTAAGGTCCACGAGGGCAGTGAAATGTCATAATCAGACACATTTTTCACACTAACCCGACTTTCCGCGTTGGTGTTAGAGAATAACCATGAGAATGTTCCGCGTGGAAATGAGCAGAAATTCCTAACAGTTAGCTCAGATTTATACTGTTGACAGGATGAACCGCGTGCTGACTGTAAACATACTAACTGTTATACAAAGGTCACAGTGCAAAAGTCAGAACTTTTGCGCGTGTGTCTTTTGTATATATGACCTGTCCGAACCTGTCAGCCAAACAGGAGCCGTTTGGACTATTTTAATGGATCCATGGTGGCTAAGCAACTCTCCATCAGACACTTCCTCTGTGACCTCACTTCCTGTCTCCTGTATTTCCTGTCAAAACAGTAATAATCTGATCCCTGCTGTGACACAGTGACACTCCTCGTTCACCTCTGACCTCCCCTGGGGCTCTCTGGTTTCACACTAAAACCGGTTCAGATCCTCAGATAGAGTTAGTCCAGGTCCCGGGAGAGACTGGGTCAGATCCGGTCGTGTCTGTGTCAGTCACAGAAGGAAAGAGACAGAATCTACAGACGTCTCATTTTAGATGCAAACTTTGTCCAGCTCCGCCCACCATTATCCCTGACACAGTCAAACCCACGACCTTTTGACCTCTCTCTGCTTCAAGAACATGAGTCTAAGTGTTGACAAAATTAACTGTTGAGTTTAAGTGTCCTTCATTTTATGAGCTTAACCTTAATACACTTCATTTAAACTCCTTTATGAGGCTTTAGTCCTGGTTTAGACCTGGTTTAATTCTGGTTTAGTCATGGTTTAGTGTCTTCTCTCTCTTTTCTCTCTTCTCCCTCTTCTCTCACTTCAGTCTCTCTCTTATCTCTCTCTCTTTAGTCTCTCCTCTCTCTTCTCCCTCATATCTCGCTCTTCTCTCTCCTCTCTCTTCAGTCTCTTCAGTCCCTTCTCTTTCACCTCCCTCTCTTCTCTTTCTCCTCTCTCTTCAGTCTCTCCTCTCTCTCTCCTCTCTCTCTCCTCTCTCTTCTTTCTCTTCTCTGTCATTAGGCTCCTGTGGTCCAGGCGTCTCTAGAGCAGCTACAGGAGCCTATGAGGGTCAGGTGGCTGTGGTCTGAGAAGGTACGGGAGCTCAGAAGTGTCACAAATAGACTGTGGTTAGGAGTTTGCCTTTGAGTCCAAGTGTGGTTTTAGAGCCACTCGTTTTGGTTTAGCCAAAACATCAAAGCTGGGCTAAAGTGCCTGACGAAGAGAAGTTTTGGTCCAGTCTTTTACCCAGTCATCTCCTTTGTCATCAATAAACCCTTCCAGAATCTGAGTGTGTGTAGGGGGCCCCAGGCGGAGGGGGCCCAGGCGGAGGGGCTCCAGGAGGAGGGGTTCCAGGGGGAGGGTCTGATCCTCTCCATTCACAAACACAAAGTGAAGCATCAGCAGGGATCAAACTAAACCAGGACTAAACCAAGTCTAAGTCAGGTCTAAACCAGGACTGAACCAGGACTGAACCAGGACTAAACCTGGACTGAACCAGGACCAAACCAGGACCAAACCAGGACTAAACCAGGACTGAACCAGGACTGACCAGGACTGAACCAGGACTAAACCTGGACTGAACCAGGACTGAACCAGGACTAAACCAGTTCCAGACCATGCCTAAACTAGGTCTAAACCAAGACTAAACCATGTCTGAACCAGGTCTAAACCAGGACCGAACCAGGACTGAACCAGGACTAAATCAGAACTAAACCAGGTCCAAACCAGGAGTAAACCAGGTCTAAGCCAGGACTAAACCTGGTCTAAACCAGGAGTAAACAGGAGTAAACCAGATCTAAACCAGGTCTAAGCCAGGTCTAAACCAGGACTAAACCAGGACTAAACAAAGACTAAACCAGGACTAAACCAGGTCTTAACCAGGTCGAAACCAGGTCGAAACCAAAACAATAAACAAACAATAAACCAAACACAGTAGTGTTTGGTTTATTGTTTGTTTATTATTTTGTTTGTTTATTATTTTCATTGTTTTTAACGCTTTAACAAAATAAATTACATTTTCACTTTCACTTCAACAGAATTATGATATGATGCTTTTTTGCTTCTGTATCTGAACTTTTACCAAACGAAGCACTTCTTGCACTCCTGCTCCAAACGCCACTTTTCATTCATTCATCATTAGCCCCGCCCCCTCCTTGTGCTAGACGGAGCTAACTCGCTCTCATTGAGCTTTAAGCCGTCCGACTCCAGGGCCACAGCTGCTCATTCTCCTCGTGGATTCAATGGATTCTGTGGAGTTTTCAGAGTTTTTTGATGACGTTCTGGTCCTTCCTCGCAGATAATAATGATATGTTTGTGAGAGAAGATGTGACGTGGAGCAGGTGGAGAAATGAGCTCCACAGACAAGATGTTCTGTCGCTGGGACCAGAACAACTTCAGCATGAAACTGGTACGACACCTTCACCCAGTGTTTAAGGGTTTGACAGTTTAGGTGCAGACAAGCTGGTTAGTCCTGATTAAACCTGGTTTAGACATGGTTTAGTCCCAGTTTACACCTGGTTTCTTTAGTCCTGGTTTGGTTCTTGTTTGGTTCTGGTTTGGTTCTGGTTTGATCCTGGTTTAGTCCTGGTTTAGTCCTGGTTTTGTCCTGGTTTTGTCCTGGTTTTGTCCTGGTTTAGTCCTTTGTTGAGTTGACATGTATATTATGTAAATTAGAATAGTTAGTCTTTGAGGTGCGATGGAATCATACTTTTATTGCTATTGAAAACTGCGAGACGAGTCCAGTTCAAATCTCCGAAGGTTGAAACCTTCCGCAAATCAACTCTTTGAATGTTCATTATTCGAGCTACAACTCACGTTATTGGCTCAATTCTAAAAAAAATATTGAAACATTTTTCTCACTTGTGCAAAAAAAAGTGAATCTGATAAATATCAAGCAGGTTTTTCACATTTTTTTGCTTGAAAATATTCTGTTAAGTCAAAAATTATTGTTTTATTTATTTATATGTATTTTTATTTATTTTATTTATTATTTATTATTTCAACTCGATTTGAAAATAGACAATGGACTTCACTAGAAATGTTTCACTAGATTTTCATTTGTATTTTATTATAAGAATCACAATCTTAAAAATAGTATTAAAATTGAGTCATATTTATTTTAGTTTCGGTAATTTTTTTCTATTTTAACATTCAATTTGTCAATAAAATTAGTTGTTTCTGTCTAGTGATCTGTTCTTTTCTTCTGTATCTACCTCTGTATCTACCTGCGTTGCATCAATGAAATTTCCCCATGTGGGACAATAAAGGAATATCTTATCTTATCTTATATTATTTCTAGTGAGAAAATGCTTGTTTTTACAAGCATTTCACGTTTGTTCCTTGGCAAATCGTATTTTGATACAGTCAAAATCAAATCAAGATAAACACCACTTCATTCAAGCACTTATTCACTTCTTTTTCGGTACATTCAGCAAAATATTAGCAAATCACAGCGTTTAGAAAAAGAAAGAGGTTTATAATGTAACAATAATGTCCTGGGATAAATTTGGTGATTGTTATAGTTTATTTTATTTTATCAGAAATAAATCATTCACTTAAATCCGTTTGAGAATCAGTCAAGTCAAAGTGGATTTTTATTTTATTAAGAACATCTAAAACAACGGATTTATTTATATTGTGGATTTTTCTGTCTGATTTGGTATCTCTTTTTGTCGCGTGTCGTTGTTTTGCGTTTCATTGACTTTATCTCGCATCTCTTTCTGTCGCCACGGAAACAGACTCACAAAACCTTATCTGCCTTGCTTCCTGGTTCAACGGCAAGCTCATCGGGCCACGTCACCTGACCTCGCAGACAACACGTGACCTTATCTCAGCGCGCAGATGCTCATGAATATTCACCACGTTTAGCCCTGGTTTAGTCCTGTTTTAGTCCTGGTTTAGTCCTGGTTTAGTCCTGGTTTAGTCCTGTTTTAGTCCTGGTTTAGACATGGTTTAGTCCTGTTTAGACTTGGTTTAGTCCTGGTTTAGCCCCGGTTTAGTCCTGGTTTAGACCTGGTTTAGTACTGGTAAAGCCCTGGTTTAGTCCTGGTTTAGACCTGCTTTAGTCCTGGTTTAGTCCTGGTTTAGCCCTGGTTCAGTCCTGGTTTAGACCTGGTTTAGACCTGGTTTAGATCTGGTTTAGTTCTGGTTTAGTTCTCGGCGAATGTTAAATGTAACTTTAACTGTTTCTTGTTTGTTTAGGGAGTTGTAATGTGCTTATTTAAGGTAATTAAAGGTTCTAGTTAAGGTTTATCTGTTTTATTATTATTTTTGGTGTTATTTTAGTTTAAATGTTAACGTTGTTGTATTAATAGCTGTAGCTTTTGTTTAATCTGGTTTCTTTGGTCTGAGGTCTGAACCCACTTTGGAGCCGGGAAAAACCAGCCCAGACCAAAGTTGAACCCAACCAGGACTAAATCTGGACTGAACCTGAACCAGACCAGGACTAAATCTGGACTGAACCTGAACCTGAACCTGAACCTGAACCAGACCAGGACCAGAACCAGAACCAGATGAAGACAGAGCAGTTTTGAATGTTCTGCAGCTCGTTCTAAACCAAAAAATATAATAAATATAATTAGCGCTTTAGTCTATCAGAAAGCATTGTTGTTCTGGAGATGTGCTTTTTACACTTGGACAAAGAATAAACCATATTAATGAATGGTTGAATAAAACATATGTGGAGCTGTTCACCCTTTCTGCTCTTCTTTTAAAAAATAATAGAAAGATGATTAAAGACATATAATGTGTCTGTAACGACCTTCTGCCGGGATGAGCTCATCCATCACTGAACCATCTGTGCGACTCCCTTTAACCCCCTCACCCGTCTCCCTCTCTCTAATAACACTTTCCTCTATAACGCAACATCGCAAAATGCTTCAGACTCTCCCGCCTCTGTAAATATATTGTAAATGATTAAATCAAAATGTCATAAAGGAATGAACTCCTTCAGATTTTTATCAGTAATACACTTTGTTTGTGAATGTTCTCTATCTATAAACCTTCAATCACAGATGAGTCCCAGTTTACACTGAACCAGGTCTAAACCAGGTCCAAACCAGGTCTAAACCAGGTTTAAACCAGGTCTAAACCAGGACTAAACCAGGACTGGACCAGGACTGGACCAGGACTGAACCAGGACTAAACCAGATTTAAACCAGGACTAAACCCAGCTCTTCCATTTGCAAAAGGTCTGTGAGTCCAGGTCAGGGTCTTTAGCTGAAAAAAAGAAAATACACAATAAAATGTCACAATCTCACATTAGATGATTTTCCGAAACAACTAAATCAGTTCATACAGAAATTAGAATCAAGTATGTGCAAAGTTAATTCCAATTTCCAATCCTGTGCTTTCGAGTGAAATTATGAACGTTTACAGATGTCAAGCATCTGGAGCTGATTCCATTTCTCATGGGTCTGTTTGTTTGTGGAGTTTTTTGAAAATGTTGATTTAAAAATGAAATGAAATAGTCAATACTGAGCATTTTGTATTTGTATTTGAAAGAGAGAGTTTGATCCAAATAAACCTCTGGGTGTGTAGTCTCAGTTATTGTTTAGTGATTGGCTGAATGATTGGAGCTGACGTGTTGTACTTTTACTTTTGTACTCTGCTACGTTCCACCACTGGTCCTCAAAGTCGGTCGTCATCGTGGAGCTGATGAGTGAGAATAAAAGACTGAAGGAAACGCATTATCTTTATGATTCTTCCGACAGTGCGATGCCTCGGTCTGTGTCCTGAGAAACAGATGGACCAAACCATTGATTCTGTCTGGCTCTGGTCTTTAGCCCGGTCGTAGGGCTGATCTCGGCCCCTGAAGTACAGCTCGTATGTTGACGAAAGCAGATGGTGTCAATCAATATCAGGGTCTGACGGCCTATTGACCAGCGACTAATGGAGCTCATTGAAGACTGAATCTACGCTGAAGAATCCACCAAGTATGGCCTCATAAACAAAGAATAAAAAACAATCAATCAAAAACAATATTCAGACGGTATTTGAAATTATTTTCCCGAAATATATCATCTGAATTGACTAAAAGCTTATCCAAAGCCTCAACCACAATCTGGATAAGATCGCAGTGAAGCTTCGCTCTTCAGGCGTCAGGTCGAAACACGCCTTTGCTGGTGCTTTAAGGCCAATTCACCTTGTTCAAATCAAATCAAATCAAATCAATTTATTTTTGTAAGGCCCAAAATCACAACAACAGTTGCCTCTGAGGGCCACAGGGAGAAATGAATCAACAATGTCTGTGGTGGCGATGGAGTCAGACAATGTCTGTGGTGGCGAGGGACGATGTCCCAGGGTCCTCTGTCCTTAGACTCTCCTTCTCGGCCTGGAAAAACTACAAAAAAAACCTCTTTGGGAAAAAAGCGTAGAAACCTGGAGGAGTTCCAGTGAAGGAGAGATCCGACTCTCACAGACGGACAGACGGACACGAGGAGACTGGAGCTGGACCCACTCTTCAGGCAGATGAGGGACCGACTGAGGCGAACTGGACCCACTCTTCAGGCAGATGAGGGACCGACTGAGGCGAACTGGACCCACTCTTCAGATGAGGGACCGACTGAGGCGAACTGGACCCACTCTTCAGGCAGAAGAGGGACCGTCTGAGGCGAGCTGGACCCACTCTTCAGGCAGATGAGGGACCGTCTGAGTCGAGCTGGACCCACTCTTCAGGCAGAAGAGGGACCGTCTGAGGCGAGCTGGACCCACTCTTCAGGCAGATGAGGGACCGTCTGAGTCGAGCTGGACCCACTCTTCAGGCAGATGAGGGACCGTCGGAGGCGAGCTGGACCCACTCTTCAGGCAGATGAGGGACCGTCTGAGGCGAACTGGACCCACTCTTCAGGCAGATGAGGGACCGTCGGAGGCGAGCTGGGCCCACTCTTCAGGCAGATGAGGGACCGTCGGAGTCGAGCTGGACCCACTCTTCAGGCAGATGAGGGCCCGTCGGGGGCGAGCTGGACCCACTCCTCAGGCAGATGAGGGACCGTCCACACAGGGCAGGGACCACTTCACCAGGGGAGGGGCATCTGGGTCCACAGGTCCTCAGGAGTGAGAGAAAGAAAAGAAGGCGGTGAACAGTTTGCAAGTGGAATCAAAAAATAAATATTGTTTGATAGCATAAGTAGTCAGAAGAAGAAGAGGATAGTGCTCAAGCTGCCATACTTCCCCCAGCATAGTTACTCCTAGGGCAGCATAGCTAAAGCTGTGGGTTGATGTTTCTGTTCCTAACTAGTCTGACCATAAGCGATTTCGAAGAGGAACGTTTTAAGCCTGGACTTAAATGAAGAGACTGTGTCAGCATATTTAACATGGGTCGGGAGCTGATTCCATAACACAGGAGCTTGGTAGCTAAACGCTCTACCTCCTACTGTACTTTTAGAGACTCTTGGGACCACCAGAAGGCCGGCATTCTGAGAGTGAAGAGCTCTGTTTGGATGATATGGTTCTATAGCATCTTTGAGGTAGGATGGGGCCATGTCATTTATGGCTTTGTAGGTCAAGAGTAGAATTTTGAATTTGATTCTAGACTCGACGGGGAGCCAGTGAAGAGACTTCAGCACCGGCGTAATGTGCTCTCTTCTTTTTGTTCCTGTTAGTAATCTTGCTGCTGCATTTTGAACCAGTTGAAAGCTTTTTATGGAGCTTTTAGGACACGCTGCAAGCAGGGAGTTACAGTAGTCTAATCTAGTCGTTACAAATGCATGGATAAGTTTTTCGGCATCACTTTTAGGCAGGATTCTTCTGATTTTGGCTATGTTGCGCAAATGGAAATAGGCTGTTTTACAAGCTTGATTTATATGAGCTTTAAATGAGAGCTCCTGGTCAAATAAGACTCCAAGGTTTCTTACAGTAGAACTGGAGGCTACACTGACATTGTCCAGTGTGACTATCTGCTCAGATAGAGAGTCTCGTAGATGCTTAGGGCCAAGCACAATGACCTCGGTTTTTTCAGGGTTAAGAAGCAGGTAGTTTAGTGTCATCCAGGTTTTTATCTCCTTCACACAAGTACTAAGTCTGTCTACTTGATCGCTCTGATCAGGTTTCATTGATAAATACAGCTGAGTGTCGTCTGCATAGCAGTGGAAGTTAATGTCATGCTTTCTGATAATGTTGCCTAATGGTAGCATATAAAGAGTAAACAGAATTGGACCGAGTACCGAACCCTGTGGCACACCGTAAATTACTTTAGAGCTTGGTGAGGAGCTCTGGTTTACATTAACAAATTGGAACCTATCAGATAGATAGGATTTAAACCAGCTGAGGGCTGTTCCTCCAACACCTACATCACATTCTAACCTCTGCAGTAGAATGTTGTGGTCATTGGTGTCAAACGCTGCGCTCAGGTCCAACAGAACCAGGATTGAGACCAGTCCATCGTCAGCGGCTAATAACAAATCATTTGTGACTTTAACTAGTGCAGTTTCAGTGCTGTGGTGGGCTCTGAACCCTGACTGGAAAACTTCAAATAAGTGATTGTCCTGCAGGTGGCGACAAAGCTGTTTTACTACAACTTTTTCAAGGATTTTAGAGACGAAGGGAAGATTTGAAATAGGTCTGTAGTTTACCAATAGGTCGGGATCTAGATTAGGCTTTTTCAGAAGAGGTTTAATGACTGCATGTTTGAAGGACTGTGGAACATAGCCACTTTGGAGTGAAGTATTTATTATATTAAGAATAGGGTCTATAATTAGGGGGAGAATGTCTTTGAGGAGTCTGCTTGGAATGGGGTCTAGGACACAAGTTGAGCTTTTAGAGGACATAATGGCTGAAGTTATCTCTGCTTGATCAACAGCTGTGAACCTTTCTAAGTTTACAGTTGGATTTATATGGGACGTTAGATTTACAGCTTGGGCTAGTTCAGGGCTAATAGCGGGGGTAATTTCATCTAATTTATCTCTGATTGTTTTTATTTTATTGTTAAAAAATAGGAGGAAATCATCAGAGCTGAGAGAAGCTGGGATTTAGGGCTCTACTGCACTGTGACAGTTTGTTAGCCTAGCTACAGTGCTGAAAAGGAATTTAGTGTTACTTTTGTTGACTTCTATTAGATTTGAATAATATCTGGTTTGGGCCTTACGCAGAGCCTGCTTATAGGACAGCAGGCAACTTTTCCATGCTTTTAGGGATTCTTCGGTGTGAGAGCGACGAAATAATCCCTCTAACTTTCTAACTCTTTGTTTATGTGAACGCAGTTCTTGGTTGTACCATGGGGAGGCGCGCTTTGGCCTAATGACCTTCTGTTTTAACAGCGCGACAACGTCAAGAGCAGACTTCAGAGAATTCATGGTCAAGTCGACACATTGATCACTTAAACTGGGACTAAAGCTGTTCTCAGCAGGATCACATGACATGTCACTGAATATTGGCTCTATTATTTCTTTGAATTTTGAGATAGATTTTTCAGATATTGTCCTTTTCATTATAACTTTATTTTGTGGGACTGGATGATCTTTAAGAATAAACTGAAAGGTAATTAGGAAATGATCTGACAATATAGGGTTTTGAGGGAGGACAATGAGGTCACTAATCTCTGTTCCATACGTTAGGACAAGATCCAGAGTGTTCTTGTGAGTGTGAGTCGGTTTATTTACATTCTGAGTGAAACCAATGCTGTCTAACAAGGCGCTGAAGGCATTACTGAGAGCGTCATCACTCATGTTCACGTGGATATTAAAGTCTCCAGCTATAACTATTTTATCCCAGGCTAACACTAAGTTTGATATAAAGTCAGAAAACTCTGTTAAAAACTCTGAGTAGGGACCAGGGGGTCGGTAGATAACTATGAACAAAACTCCTTTTTGGTTTTTCATATTTGGACATGTGATCGACAGCATAAGGCTTTCAAATGAGTGAAATGCATTGTTAGTTTTAGGGCTCATGAGTAGGCTTGAGTGTGAGATCACTGCCACACCACCACCTCGGCCTGTGCTCCTGGCGGTCTGGAAGTTTACATGGGTGGGTGGGGTGGACTCATTTAGTCTGACGTAGTCGTCTTATTGAAGCCACGTTTCAGTTAGAGCTAGAAGATCTATGTTATAGTCACTAATTAATTCATTAACTAAGAGCGATTTGGAGGAAATTGCTCTAATGTTTAGCAGTCCACATTTTACGTGTTTATTCATTTGTATATTTGTGTCATTTGTGATTGTTATTTTCCTTAAGTTATTTGGTCTGACGCCTGAAATATTTTTTCTGAGATGTGACTTTTTGGCATTATTTGTACGAGAAACACGAGGGACACACACAGTCTCTATCTGTCTTGAATCTGAACACTTCACATGTAACAGAACGGGCGAGAGTTCAGCGACAGAGGGGCGTCTTGAACTGCTGCTCTGCACCTGGGGCTCATCCCTAGATGGTCACTTAACACGACTAAGACTATCGGTCAAATTCCGAACTAATAGGGATGTACCCTTGTTCTGCCCTGCCCTTTTGTACCTCTTTTTGCTTTTTGGTGAGCGCCAAATCCTTTCACGTAGAGCTGAGCAAAAAAATAATAATTTCACATTTTTTTGGGAGCCAAAGCACAGTTTAAATTTCTTCACATTTGCGTCAAATTGCGATATATTGAAAACTGAATCTAATTGCAACTGAGAACATGTGGTGTGTCGTCTGTAACTGAAACCTTTAATAGGATCCGTAAAAGAGACATTTGGCAGAAGAGTAAATGGCGATATTTCTGCTTGTTTTGGGTTTGTTTTATGTTCCATTTACGTTTGTTGCGACACTTGAACTTCAACCAAGACATTTAAGGACACATTTTGCACATTTATAACAAACGTCACGATATGTCACGATTGTCACAGGAATAAGATCACGATTTAATTTCACTGTATTGCTGGAGAACACGCTTTTTGCTAAAACATGCTCTAAAGTTGATTGATTTGTGTAAAATGTTCAATGATCAAATGACCAACAAGTCAACAGTGCACCAATTCCCTAGACCTGAAAACCGCTTTTTAGTCTGTGTAGAACTCATTTTCCTTTAGATCCGCAGCTCTATGTTAGCTAATACACAGCTAATACAATTCATGACGACACCCGTGGCAACTTCCGGAACGGGGTGAATAGTCGATGCACTAAATAAACAGTTTTTTGATCAACCTTTTTCTGATTCTGAAAATCCTGCCCAGTATCGCTCTATCTCGACAGTCTTGTTAAGTCTGTTTTTTGAGATCATTTTAATACGATTAAATATGGACAATATAGTCAAAACTATAATTTTGCAGATCTCCTAACCAGAATTGCGACATTATTCATTGGCCATTCACTTCAGAAAATGATCACTGTCACTATTACGTTCCAGTACGCCATTTAGTTTACTCCGTCGAGATCGTTTCTCTCAGTGACGGCTCCGCTCTCCCTGTGTCGTGTTTGTCCAACCACAACATCTGCATGTTCACTACAGACACTCGAGGACGGTGGGACATCTGGTGAAGTGGTCGAAGGAAGTTTAAAAAGTCCATTTATAAAAAGCCCGTCACTGGAGACACACATCTATATTTACTCCTTAAGAGCAGCGTGCTGGAGGTTTGTGCCCAGCTCAGCGTCACATCTCCTGGGTCACAGCCATTGTAAGCTCCCTGGATCACTCTGGAGCTTTAAGGGAGTGTGGTGAATGTGTATGTCCAGCTAAGAGGCTCATCTGCTGGGTTATTTTCACCTTCAAGCCCCTGGATTTACTCTGGTTCTTTTCTGGTAAAAGAAGAGCTTGGTGGTAATTTATGATTACCGTAGGTCCATGGTTCTTTTGTGGTTCTTCTGTGACATATTAGTTTTGGATGGATTTTTCTGGATCCCTAGCTTGATCTGATGAACATTTATGCCCAGCTTGGAGGCTTCAATCTTGGGTTACCAAGATTTTGTCCCTGGAATTACTCTTTTTGAAGGGAGCTTTGTCAATGTTTATGCCCAGCTCAGAGACATGAATGGTGGGCTGCCTTCAGCTGCCTGGATGTACTCTGGTTCTTTTCTCATAAAAGGGGAGCTTGGTGGATATTTATGCCCTGGGTTCTGGGTTTACCTTTGTGATTTGGTCCCTGGTTCTTTATGGAAAAGTCCATAGTGCTTTTCGGAAAAGTCCTCTAATTTGGATTAAGTGCCTGATAAAAAGTCGATTCTTTGGCTCATATTCTGGATTGCTTTTGCGATAAAGTCCCTGGACGTCTCTAGACCTTCTTTTCTCTGACTTTGACTGGACCGTCAATGTGAAATCCATCTGGAGTTTGCGATGAATTAACAACCAGTGGATGTCGATGCCCAGACTTTTTGTTCTGGGTCACTGCTTCATTAGGTCCCTGTATCTCCGCTGGTTCTCCTCTGATTCTCCTCTGGTTCTCCTCTGGTTCTCCTCTGGTTCTCCTCTGGTTCTCCTCTGGTTCTCCTCTGACTTTGCGGAAAGTGTGGTGAATGTTTGTGCCCAGCTCGGAGGCCCGTATGGAGGCTGACCTCGGTGTGCAGGTCCCTTTGCGCAGCTTCAGCCACTTCTCCTGTCAGAACTACAAATCGGTAAGAGATAGACAAATAAACTGGGTTTTAGTCATGTTTAGGAGCACAGTAAAAGAAGATGGACTCAGAAAGGCATAAAATTGTGGATTCTTGCACTACTACAGTCAGTGTTTGATTGCAATAAGAGGACATTTATTTTTATTCTGTATTTACTGATCTGTCACAACAAATAGTCTCTAATTTGTCCAGGAATGGGCCAAAGGTAAAGCAGTATAGATGCCTACCTTTAACACTTGGGCTGGAAATTACAGGGTCCCTCGCGATTCATCGCAATACACGGCTCAGGATGCAATAATATCACGATAATCGATATATTGCTCATGATATATGTATAATATATAATATAATATAATATATAAGATATCTCTTTATATTTTTAACAAACCCAATACATTTTACCAAAGTTTTACTTTCTTAAGCCAAGACCTGCAAACCATCCATCCATCCATCCATCCATTTTCTACCGCTTGTTCCCTTTCGGGGTCGCGGGTGACTGGAGCCTATCCCAGTGACTTCAGGCCTTAGGCGGGGTACATCCTGGACAGTGGCCAACGGCCAAAGACCTGCAAACCCTCAAAATGAAATAAACCCATTTTAATTATCAAAATATTTTGCGTGAACAAGTTTCTTTTCTCTGAACAAGCTACATAATTCTATCGCTGTCACAAAAATACTTTTGACTTAAACTTAAAAGGATATTTGTACTGAAATCCACACGACTTTCTCTCAGTCAGGCTTTCCCTCGTCAGGATTTTTGTTAGCGCTCCATCTACCGGCAGCAGGGGGAATTGCCATGGGGAAATAAACAAAAGCTAGATTGCTCCGACAGGCTACAGTTGTTGAAGTTGATGAAGGTGATTTGAGTCTGTGGTGATTTATTGAGTTAAATTGAAAAATGTATTGATTAACTTGGAAAAAGAGTGATGTATATGTTATTAGGACAGACACCTCTAACATGCTTGTTCTTTTTGTGAACTTCACTTGTCGTTGTGGGACAGTTCAGGTAATGACAGGGCTAAACTCTGAGCTGTCAATCAAAGTGAACAAACCTCAAATTTGCGCAGGTCTCAAGGAAGTCAAGGAATTAGCTTTTAATGGATCTGTATGTTTCCCGATTTAGTCCTAATTTAGTCCTAATTTAGTCCTGGTTTATTCCTGGTTTAGTCCTGGTTTAGTCCACGTTTAGCCCTGGTTTAGTCCGTGTTTAGTCTTGGTTTAGACTTGGTTTAGTCCTGGTTTAGTTCTGATTTAGACCATAATTGGCTCGAGCCTTCCATGGAATGGAATGCGACGAGACATTGTTCTTGCCATGGTTTCTTATTATTATTGTTTTGCATGGTAAAATTTTGCCACAACTCGGGAATTTTTACCCCCTGAACATTGATGAATGTCACACATGGGGACATAGACGCGATCGGCTCGGCCCGAACTCCAATAAAATGGAGGTTGCGAGAACGCCCGTCGCAACTAGTTCAAAAAATAAAAAACATGAAACGCTTAATCTTTGGCCTAGGCACATGAAACTTGGGACAGTGATAGAGCTACCTTTGAGGAGTAAAACGCACCTGGCAGCATCGCTCTATGATAAACAAGAAGTCAGCCATGTCGAATCAAAGTGGCACTGCCACGCTTGACTTTTTTTTTTTAAACCGTACTTGTCCTAGGTTTTTTGTCCGATCAAGCTCAAAACAACACCTTTTGCATCTAAAGACATTGGAATTTAATAAATATCCAAAAGAATGTTGATATTCTTTACGGTCTCCGCGTAACACGCCCTCAAAAAAGGCTTAATTTCCTGTTTTTTCAAGGACAAGTCACGCCTATTGGAATTGATCTGCGGAGCTCATATTTCACTCACTAATGCGTTTTTATGGACTGATTGGAAATAAATACCCATGTAACAAATTTACTCTATAGCGCCCCCTACCCATTGTGTGAAAAACTCAACATTGTCTGATTTGTTTGAAACTCATGGTTTATATTTTCCTCGAGACGCCATGAAAAAAGTGCATTGCAGATATTGTGTATTTTCACAATTGGCCTGCAGAGGCGCAATGAATGCCTTCACTTCCTCTTCCGCTTTTATGTTGATGGGACATTTCCTCTCGTGCCTCATTAGAATTATTATTCTTTAGACTTTATTCTTTAGGCTTTATTCTTTAGACTTAATTCTTTTGACTTTATTCTTTAAACTTTATTCTTTCTGCCACAACTCGAGAGGTAGAGGGAGAGAGGGAGAGGGGGAGAGAGAAAGGGAGGGAGAGAAAGGGAGGGAGAGGGAGAGAGAGAGAGAGAGGGAGATTGTAGGATCGTTGACGCGTTTCCACTCTGTAGCCCGGGTCATTTTGTAGTCTCACTCCATTTTTGTAGTTCCGGCAGGTGGGAAGGCGGTCGCGCGGGAGGCGAGAGCCATCATCGCCGCTGCCGCGGCTTTAATTTCATTTAGTCCTGGTTTAGAGCTGGTTTTCTGCCTGTATTAGACATGGTTTAGACCTGGTTTAGTCCTGGTTTAGTCCTGGTTTAGTCCACGTTTAGCCCTGATTTAGTCAGTGTTTAGTCCTTGTTTAGACTTGGTTTAGTCCTGGTTTAGTCCTGGTTTAGACCATATTTAGTCCTGGTTTAGAGCTGGTTTTCTGCCTGTATTAGACCTGGTTTAGACCTGGTTTAGTCCTGGTTTAGACCTGGTTTAGTCCTTCTTTAGACCTGGTTTAGTCCTGGTTTAGACCTGGTTTTGTCCTAGTTGTACAGTGGAACGTGTTACAGAAATAGTCGTGTCTCTGGGGTCAGTGATTCTAAATGAGGCATATGACAGGTGCTAATGCTAATGCTAATAATAACAACACATACTGTAACCCAGTGTTTCCCAAAGAGTGGTGCAGGGCCTTGACCAGAGGCTTCTTAGACAGAATTGTGATTGCAAAAGAACGTAAAATTGAATAGTATTTGTATAAAAAGTCTTAGCACTAATCTGATATTTTTGGATATGAACATAATTCAAATAGACTGTTAAACAGTATTATACCTGAACATAATTTGGGCTAAAAGATATATCACAATTAATTCAAGATTGTAATTTCAATGGACACAATTAGAAATGAATTAAGTCTTTTGCAAACAGAGATATAATTAACTTAGTCTAACTCTGTAGTTTAGACCTCTATACATGAACTGATGAACAAAAACATGAGTCACATTTCAGAACATTCATTCATTCATTCTCTACAGCTTGTTCCCGTTTGGGGTCGCGGGTGACTGGAGCCTATCCCCGTGACTTTGGGCCTTAGGCGGGGGACACCCTGATTTCAGAACATTTGAGTCTCAAAATGTTAATGCTCCTGGAGGTGTTCAGGATCTATACTTTGAACAGAATACAACTATTCAAATATAAATCCCAAATGCAGGTTGTGGGTTCATTATCAATCAGCTCCTCGGCAAAGACTACCGTATTTTCCACACCAGCCAAAAAAATGCATAATAGAGAAGAAAAAAACATTTTAAAGTTGCACTGGAGTATGAAATGTGGTTGCAAGTGTGAAAATAACAAATAATATCATATTTAAGTCGCTCCGGAGTATAAGTATACAAGTATAAATATAGGTATAAGTTGCACCTCGGCCAAAACTATGAAAAATGGTGTGACTGTGAATTATAGTCCGGAAAATACGGTAAATGTAACATCCCGTTTATTTGCCTCTTATATATTTACAAAACATTTTTTTTTAATTTTTGTTATGAAATAGAATAGATTAGCCTTCAAACTAATGCCTTGTTTTAATAGTTAAAACGTTGCTGTCTGTCTGGCTGGTGTTTGTTGTCTCGTGGGAAATGTAGTTATAACCTATAGTTAAGATAAGATAATCCTTTATTGTCCACACATGGGGAAAATTTCTGTTCTTGGGGAATTCATTATTTGACAAAATTATATGGAATAAAAACAATCAATCCTTTGCTCAAATTCTTAGTTGGAACACATGATGTGATGATTGACAAATGCTGCAATCTCAAAAGATTTTTACAATTTTTTTTCCTGAAGCATGTTCTGACAGTAAAAGCTGTTAGAAGAGGGGAAAATTACCCACTCTATTTGTGAGCTCTTTGTCAGACGATGTTATTGACTTTAACGGTTAATACTTATACATCACAACAACTTATGACAGTGTTGCCTATTTCAAGCTGGGACTTCAAGCTTTCATGTCATGTTTGACTGACTTTTGTGAGATGTTCTGATCATGAACAGTTTCCTCCTGAGTAAAGGTCTGACAACCAACTGCGACTCTCTCTTTTCTCTCTGACATAACTTTTAGCCAATTATAATTGCCCCCGATTCCTCTCACCCCGTCCCTCTCTCCACCCACCCGTCCCCCACTCACCCCCTGCTGCCCCTCTGCTTCTGTGCTTTGCCCCCGTCACTTCTCCAAACACAATAGTCCTTATTTGAATACGGGGCCGATCTTCCCAAACAAAGCCGAGCTGCGCCTCAAACTCCTCGCGGGACGTTCGGGGCTCGTAAATGTGGACGCCGGGCTTTTGTCCTCCAGCGGCGAGGTGTTCGGTCGGTCCTCATAAAAGCGCTGGTCTTTTGTGACCTGAAGTGTTGATGGATTTGTAAACTGCACTTTGGGTTTTTATGGAGCACTTTTGGACCGGCGTCAGAGGCAAGTGTCCAGAGTTTGAATGAAGCAGGACCAAGACCGGCAACGGGACTGGGACTGGGAACAGGACTGAGACGGGGACCAGGTCCAGGAATAGAGACTTAAGTGTGACCAGGACCAAGACCAGGACCAAGTCCAGGACCAAGACCAGGACCAAGACCAGGACCAAGTCCAGGACCAAGACCAGGACCTGCACTAGAGACTAAAGTGTGACCAAGACCAAGAACAAAACTTGGACTAAAACCATTGCTAAACTAGAATTAACTAGGTCTAAGGACATTTGTCTAAGGACACGGGATGCTGGGACATTGCCAAGTAGTCCCTATGAAAATTTAATTTTTAAATCTGTTTTTCACTGTCGAGGCAACTGCTGTTGTGATTTTGGGCGTTACAAAAATAAATTTAATTGAATACATCAGGACTAAAACTGGACTATAATAGTGGCTAAAGTATGATGTTAAACAGGCTATAAACCAGGGACTGTGACAGGACTAGAACTTCACTGAACTAGACCAGGACAAAAGACACTAAAACTACCTCTCAGCCTTGACTGAACTATGTCCAGACCAGGACTAAAACATGACTAGAGTTTGAGTCCAGATTGTGCAGATTTGTTTCTAATCCAAGCGTGTTTTCCATCTTTTCACATTAATATTCATTTCCACAGAATGTATGATTTAGTTTTAGCATCAGCAATTTCTAAAATATATATAACCACATTTTTGCCTGTGTTTCCAGTTTTAATTGACAAAACGCCTTTCACATTTACCAAAAAAGATTAATTGGTTACTGATAATTTTAATTTTTCAGGTAAAAAACAAAACAAAAATAAACCCCACATTATTTAATCCCCTCAGCTTTACTGTTTTTAATATTCTGTGCAGACGATGGAGTCAAGAAGAAGAAGAATATTCATGATTTGTTTGTTTGCTTGTTTTTTTGACGTGGATAAAACAGAATGAAGGATTTCACTGTGTTTGGTTCGTGAGGTCAATACTGAACCATGACGTTTCTTCTGAACATATTCTAAAATATTGAATCGTTTTTGTCTTTTACTACAAACTCGTTCCTTGGATTTTGCCCTGGCTAATTCCTTCTGTTCCGTTTTAATTAGTTGTATTCGTTAACAAAATGCCCACAAATATTCAGTCTGTGCGTCGTTAATGCCTTTGATTTCATTTTAGCTTCGACAAACCGGTAAGACTGTTAAGATTTTATGTTTTCTGGTATCACTTTTGCTCTTGTCAAACAGTGTTTTCACGTTTGTTCCGACTCGATATGTGTGTTAAAGCCACGTGTGGTGTTTAAATGTCGTTTGTTTCCCTGTCTCCGCAGATCTACACGGACTGGGCTAACCATTACCTGTCTAAGTCTGGACACCGGCGTCTGATCCGAGACCTGCAGACGGACGTGAGCGACGGCGTTCTGCTCGCTCAGATCATTCAAGTCGTCGGTACAAGAAGAAACTCTGCGCTTTCTAAAAATATAACTGTAACACAAGGCTAACGTTCAAATCCTACTGTGACATTTGTGGGGCTCAGAGCTGGAGTGAATGGAAATAAACTGCAGCAGAGTTTGATGAAAGGATGACCCTAGAACAGGGTTAAACTTTGGACACATGTTAACCTCATAATGTCAGTTTGTGCCGATGTTTTAGACTTGAGCTTGACACAAATGCCTCTTTTTAAATCCCAAAACAGTTTATTTTACAATCCACACAGTGACGTTTGAGCGTCGTGCTAAATATGTTGTTAGCATGGTAGCATTGTTAGCATCTCTAGCGGAAGCTAACAGAGTCCTCCTGGGTCAAAGATCAGAGGGACACTGATCACCTTCTGACATCTTTTATGTTTGATGACAGTGTTTAGAAGTTATTAAAGTGTTTACATCACGATTACATCAAATATATTTATTTATTCATCATTTCAGTTAAATTTAGAACATCTTCTCTTTTACAGTGATGACCTGAAAACAGTCCCTGCATAAAGTTTACATTATTAAAGACATTTAAAATGAACAACATGAACATGAATATTAAATTAGGACTTGATAATGTGTCTTTTTTGAGCGATGACCAGTTCTGTGGACACTAGTAATGCGCAGGACCTATTCAGTGACATATAATTAGGCCGATTAATCGTAATCTGCATTTCTGAGCCCCCAAACGTAAAAGTACAAAAGTAAAATTGCTGCACTGTTTTTTAAGTATCTGTACTTTACTTAAATCCCTCTTAATGCTGATACTTTTTACTTTTACTGCAGTAAATCTGAGAACAGGATCTGTACTTTCTACTAAGTCTTTACTGTTTGAGAGCCTGAAAAGGAATTTTAGCACATTCATCATTTGAGTTAATGGCAAAAAAAAGAAAAACATTTATAAAAATACAAACAGACAAACAAAAATCTGCTAAATGTTTTTTTCCTGATGCTTTATTAAGATAAGATAAGATATTCCTATTGTCCACACATGGGGAAATTTAATTGTTGCAGCGTAGGTAGATACAGAGGAAAAGGACAGATAACTTTAGTTTATTAGTCCTGAACATTAATCTGCAACCCTTTTACTTTTATTAAACTAAACACACACTCTGTTCTGGTTGCGGTTCAAACACACACTCTGCTCTGGGTGTGGTTGTGGTTCAAATACACACTCTGCTTTGGTCTCTCCTCTGAAGAACAGGTGAAACCCTGACGTACTAAAGGTTATTTTAAAGATGTCAGCTGCTTAGAGCTCGTAAAGGGACGGCGCACACAAACACACACTGCAGAGGTCAAAGGTCACACTCACCGTGACACAGTTTAAATCACACGTCACTTTAAACACTCACTTTAGTTTTGAACACAACACACAAGATTAAACATGTGCATTAGACAGACACGACCCTGTGTATCGGTTAATCGACTAAAGGCTTGCCCTGTGCTTCGATTTATCGACAAAGACACACCCTGTGCTTCGATTAATTGACTGAAAACACGCCCAGTGCTTCAATTAATCCTCTTCTGTCTGTTTTGTGTTTTTAGCCAATGAGAAGATCGGGGAGATCCACGGCCGCCCGCGCAGCCGCTCTCAGATGGTGAGTGTCTTAAATGTGACTTCAGACGGCTTTAAAGCGGAACGTTCATGTGAATATGAAACGTTTCTGTCTGATTTCCTCACAAAAACCACGGCTTTTACACAACTAGACGATGCATTTCGTGTATTTTAAGTCAAATCTAATTCAAACTGGTCAGAACTTTTAAGATGTCTATTTGCAGTGTACATGACTTAATGTTAATCTTGATTTAAGTTGTTTTTCACGTTCACGTTACAAGCGTGGCGCATTTAATTGTTAATTCACTTTTCCTGACTCTTTTCAGTTTATATTTTCACATTCAAAGGGCAATAATCTCCCCTGGTAAACATTTCTCTGCTCAGAAATGTGTCAGTGACGATTGGGTAGTTTTTAAGAGAATGATACCAGTTATCGAGAGTGTTAAAGGAAAGACTAATAATAGTTAAAGGTGAAATGAAAAACACCTTTACAATTAATGCCCTCAGAGGCAACAGTTGTTGTGATTTTGGGCGTTACAAAAATTAATTGAATTGAAAATTGAATTTAATTGAATTAATCACATTTATAATCCTGATTATAAATGTGATTTTTGTATTCAAAATTCATAATTGTATTCTGTATTCAATTATAAAAATGTTGTAGTCAAAAATACAATGAACTACATTGAGTTCAGAATTATAAATGAGATGATTCTACCTGAAAACCTGGAGTAAAGACACTTTCCTCATCTAAACCGTGAATACAGTAGAAAGTAAGTAAATACAGTGGGACGATTGATCAGTGATGTCATCAAAAAGCGCAATTCCATCAAAAATATAGAAAAAAGGAATCACACAGAGAGTTCGAACGATTGTCATAACTATTATATGATTTAAATTGACTTTGGCTCTTGTTTACAATCTGGTTGCTAAGTAACAGTTGTGGATTTACCTTTATGTCATATTTGCTGGACATGTCAAACTAGGAAGTGACGTTATAAAAATCACCAAAACATTTACGCACACATTTACACACACTTTTGAGCTCAGTCCGAGGTGTGTGTAATTATGCTCTGAACATTTGTGATTGGGACACTGTGAATGAGGTGAAATCCCATCTCTGTGGGACATGGCACTCCTCTGAAGGTTTTTTACTTGTAAATTACACTTCTACAGATAAAAGTTTATGTTTTATACTGGACTGAAGTGGCTGAAGCGTGAAAATAATCTCATAATGACATGGGTAGAATTACCATCGCTTTGTTGTCTAAGCCTCAGAAATCACTCCGTTTTGCCTGCATAGTTATGTCACAAAAGTGAAAGAGCGGTTTAAAAAGTATTAATTCATGCACAAAGACCAGGTCTTTGTGGTCTCAGAAGAACCTGGTTTCTCTGTCTTTTTTCTTCATGTGACGAAACTCTGCAAACGGCGAGTCCTAAAACCACAACCACAGACCAGAAACCAGCTTCTTCTGAGTTAAATGAATGCTCTAGTCCTGGTTTTGTCCTGGTTTAGTCCTGGTTTAGTCCTGGTTTAGTCCTGGTTTAGTCCTGGGTAAGCCTTGGTTTATACCTTGTTTAGTCCTGGTTTAGTCCTGGTTTAGCTCTGGTTTAGATCTGGTTTAGACATCATTTAGCCCTGGTTTAGATCTGGTTTAGTCCTAGTTAAGCCCTGGCTTAGACCTGCTTTAGACCTGGTTTAGACCTGGTTTATCCCTGGTTTAGACCTGCTTTAGTCTTTGTTTAGCCCTGGTTTAGATCTGGTTTAGTCCTAGTTAAGCCCTGGCTTAGACCTGCTTTAGACCTGGTTTAGACCTGGTTTAGACCTGCTTTAATCTTTGTTTAGCCCTGGTTTAGACCTGGTTTAGATCTGGTTTAGACATCGTTTAGCCCTGGTTTAGTCCTGGTTTGGATCTGGTTTAGTCCTAGTTAAGCCCTGGTTTATACCTGGCTTAGAACTGGTTTATCTCTGGTTTAGTTCTTTTTTAGTCCTTGTTTAGCCCTGGTTTAGACCTGGTTTAGACCTGGTTTAGATTTTAGACCTGCTTTAGACCTGGTTTAGACCTGGTTTAGACCTGCTTTAGTCTTTGTTTAGCCCTGGTTTAGACCTGGTTTAGATCTGGTTTAGACATCGTTTAGCCCTGGTTTAGTCCTGGTTTAGTCCTGGTTTGGATCTGGTTTAGTCCCAGTTAAGCCCTGGTTTATACCTGGCTTAGAACTGGTTTATCTCTGGTTTAGTTCTTTTTTAGTCCTTGTTTAGCCCTGGTTTAGACCTGCTTTAGTCCTTGTTTAGCCCTGGCTTAGACCTGGTTTAGACCTGGTTTAGATTTTCGACCTGGTTTAGCCCTGGTTTAATCCTTGTTTAAGCATATATATATATAATATATATAAGAGCACATGTGATAGTTGCTGTTGGCAGTAGTGTTTGCAGTCTTTTTACTTGTAGTATTTTTGTTCCTGTGGGTTTTTGGGTGAGACCTCAGGCTCGACTTCTGTGGCGACACTTGAAAGCCTCGTGGTGAGTTCGGGGACGCTGGTAAAAGCTGGGGAAAGGGAAAGTTCACCTCCTCAAAGCACAAGTCCTGTTATAACTGAAGCTTTGAAATGGCAGCTGCAGGTCATTTTACGCTTATTGAATCAAGTCCTTGTTTATTTATCTATCCTGGTTATATATATATAAAATAAACTCTTTCTCGCCCTTCGCGGACGGTCTCTTTTCTCCATTCCTCCATTCCTCCAGTTTGGGGGTCACTGCCCCAAGTGATCACGACACCTTCACGCTGCAGGCCTTTTCCAGCTCCTCTCTGAGGCCTTAGTATTTCTCTAGTTTCTCATGTTCCTTTTTCCGGATGTTACCATCCCATGGTACTGCAATGTCCACCACCACGGCTTTCCTCTGCACCATGTTAACCACCGCTATGTCCGGTTGGTTCGCCATTACCATTCTGTCTGTCTGTATCTGGAAGTCCCAGAGGATCTTGGCTCGGTCATTCTCCACCACCTTTAGAGTTGTTTCCCACTTCATCCTTGGGGTCTCCAGCCCGTATTCTGCTCAGATGTTTCTGTACACTATACCAGCCTCCTGGTTATGGCGCTCCATGTATGCTGTCCCTGCCAGCTTCTTGCACCCTGCAGTTATGTGCGGGATTGTCCCAGGGCCCCCTTTGTATATATATATATATATATATATATATATATATATAGAGAGAGAGAGAGAGAGAGAGAGAGAGAGAGAGAGAATATAAGATAATTCTGAACAAATTATATTGTTTTTAGACACAAAAAATATGTTCGTACTTAATGGACCAGCCGCCGCTGGGCTAGCCGCTCATTAGCATCAAGCATGCATGTTCCAAATCTCCGTACTCGGGCTGCATGCTCCCGTTCTCTCAAAGTCCACACTTCTCGTGTTCTAAGCAAGAACGTACTTGCCGAGAACACAAGTACGTCCTTGCGTTCTTGAGTATCGAGAAAGGGCCATGAAGCAGAGCCGAATCCCTCTCTGATGTCATCAGTGGGCGACGTGCTATTGAAAACAGAAAGACACTTAAATTACACACTTTTCTGACAGTTTAAAAAAAAATTCAACAAAATAATTGTGTGTTAAATAATAACTGTTGTGTGATTTATGTGGGTTTTGGCTCTTGTTTACAGTCTGGTTGCTAGGTAACAGCTGAGGAATTACGTCATATGTTGTGCTCATGTCTAACCAGGAAGTACAATTATAAACTTTACACAAACGGTCAAATGGGGGACAAATAGGGCAAAGCCTGATCCAGAGGAGGTGTGTTTGTGTGTGTGTGTGTGTGTGTGTGTGTGTGTATGTGTGTGTGTGTGTGTGTGTGTGTCTCAGATGCCCTCCCAAAACCTTGGTAGATTCTATTTTTGTTTAATGCAGAAACAATGTTGTGGGTCTTAGGGCAGAGCTCCGGGAATAAGCCTCAGCTGCACACCGGCCAACCGGCCCACTGGCCCACTGCCACACTCTGTCCCAGGGGAGGGCGAGGTGTCAGGCCCCTCCCCTCCAGAGCACACACTGACACATGCCAAGAAGCACTTTCCTGTTTTAAATCTTATTTTAAATCTGTTCCCAATAAAGATATTCAGATGATGTTATGTCAGTCCAGCTGAAATGTGCCAAATGTGTCTTTAAATGTTATTTATGTTGCACATCTTGTCTGAGCGCACTAAAAAGAGAAGCTTTAGGGAAAGTCCAGGTTTAGTTCAGTCTGAGCCTAAAGTCGTAGGTTTAGGTTGTTACTTGTTCTTCAACCTGTCAAAATGACAAAAAGTCTTCAGAATTTTACGTCACATGAGAATTCTTGGTTAATGTTGACTTTGCTTTGGAATTTAACATTTTGTTTTGAGAGAAAAAGACTGGCTGTTTTTAGTTCAACACAGCTTTGTATTCTGAATCCTGGACTCAGGCAGAGGTGAAGTAATTACACCGATATTGTCCAGTAATTACACATATATTTTCCAGTAATTACACAGATATTGTCCAGTAATTACATAGATATTTTCCTGCAATTACAAATATTGACCAGGTCAAACAGTCACATTTGCACACAAATTAAGTTCCTGTCTTGCCTCAGTGCGAAACTCTGGTCAGTTTACCGTGACATGTCGTCACATTGTTTTCCTCTCGCTGCAGTGCTGTGTGTTCTGTGTGTGTCACTGTTGTGCGTGGTGTTTAGACGGAGCAGGTGCAGTAAAAAGTAATTATGTTAATCCAAACTGCAGCTTTATGAGCGTCAGAACAAACGAGGAGCCGTTTGTTCTTACGCAGCTGTGGCTGTGAACCACTGAGGCACAACAAAGACACTTACAGTAACACAAACACACAAGCACACAAACACACAAGCACACAACCACTAATCTTACTATTCTGACAGTTTGTGCTGGACCCTCCTGATCCCCGAAAGTCAAACAAACAGCCAAATATTGCGACTAATTGATCATCGTAATCATTAACTGGACTATACACTCTATAAAGATCTTTTATAACAAAGACATCATCAACATTTCAAAAAATAATACACTATTGCAGAGTATTATCAATAATACACTTTGTTCACAAATATTCTCTGTCTAGCAGCCTTCAGACGCCAGATTTACACCTTTATTTGTCTGATAATGTATAATAATTATATAATATAAACAATGCATTGACTGTCAGCTATGAAAATAATTGTTATTGGCAGCCCTAATACGCAAGAACAATGTCAATATTTTAATAGGATATACAGTATTATCCTGATTTGAGTATATGAGTGTTTTTGCTGTGTTTTTTTCTAATTTCAAGTACCGGTAAAAAACGCTTGTGTTTTTCTTATTTTTATGTTGGTCTATTGACGGTCTTCATTTAGGACGGTCACAATATTCTCAAATCAAGATAAATACGACTTAATTCAAGCACTTATTCACTCTTGAGAACCTGAAGGAAAAACTTTCTTTCTTTTTTTGTTAGTTTTTGGTCTGTTTTCTCTGTCTGTTTGATGTGGAAACAACATGTGTCAGTTTTGTGTCCAGTCTTTCCATAAAGATGTTTTGATTCTTCCATTGAATCCACTTCATCCATAGATTAGATAGAGACATACAGATCAGGCCTTAAAGTAGCTCCAACACACACAAAACTCTACGCTTCGTGTCTTCGCTGGAGTCTCAAGTGTGATCCTGTTTTCACACCTGTCCCCGAGACCGTTTGAAGGCACACATTGAAGAGCCCCGCCTCCACAGCGCCCCCTGCTGCCATCACATTAGTGCTCCTGACGTTTTTACAACTGTCGGCTCAGTGTAAAAACCTTGAGGCTGTTTGTTCGAACCCCAGAGCAGCTGACACGTCGCACACTTTAACTGACCGCCACTTAACCCTGCGACGGCGTAACAACTGCATTTTTTCTACAACTACTGACGATGTGAGCTGCCAAACACTGCGTCAAATACTTGTATGATTACAGCGAAATGGATGTTAAGTGTGTCTCATCGGTATAGTTTAAAGTGCCTATGACTTTCTAATTTTGACTTTATTTGGTGTATTTTTACCTTTTGTACATATAAATGACTGAATTTACAATGAATTTACACCAATTGAGTGTGTATTTATGGAAAAATCCTTAAAAAATCTGTACAAAATAACAGAAGGCGATGTCACACTAGGGACACATTCCATCCCAAAACACAAAATATATATATTTGTTTCACCCCTAAACAATAATTAAACAAAAATAATATTTTTTTTGGCACAGTGGTTGCAACCTAATTCCCTTGTGTGATGTCATCAATTACAAACAGTAAGTGCATATAAATGTAAATAATGTGCTCTTCTGGGATACATTTTTATAAATATATTTTTTAGGCGAAATTTTAAATATATTTATCTTTACTACATTTTAGTTCAGTGAGTTGTCCAACCTGTCTGAGGCACTTTCACTAGCAAGGACCATACGCTCAGCTACGACGCAAAGTGTCGTGCCTAGTGTGGCTGCAAAAGTGCTCACAAAGCTTCCAAACACTCACTAACGTACTCCGCCACTCATGCACGTCCCGTGCATACAGATATTGTCCAGTAATTAGACAGCTTACGTCAGGGGTGTCAAACTCATTTGGGCCGCGGGCCGAATTTCGACGCTCAGGCTGGGTCGAGGGCTGAACATAACGTAAAACATAAAACTATTAAAAATATAAGAAATAAATAGCTTTTTATAGCCTACGCTGTTTTGAAGCAATTACTGGATCGATATGTTTGTTCTCATAAACTGAAATGTACTTAGAAAAACAAGTGTAATTTCACCAATACTGTGCTTCAGTTTATGTGCATTACAACTTCAGAGTTGATCTACAGTTCTACACAGAGATAAACATTTGACTTTATAATAAAATAAACTTCTCAAGATCTAAAAAAACTTTTGAATGTACTAACTAACATTTCCACGTCTGTGTAGTTATCTGTACACCTGAACTGACACACCACTAAACTTCTGCTCAAAAGTGCTTAAAGTGCACTTCTCCCTCGGCAGCTCACACAGCAGTGCAGCAGAGCCCCGTGGGGGAGGGGCGGCCACCTGATTTAAAAAAAAATAATAATAATTTTAAATATAAATTTTAAATGTTCGGCCGGCCAGATTAAAGCGGAAACGTGCTGCTCGTGGGGACGAGCCGCACACGGCTGCAGGTGAGCGGTAGGTGCGTTTTATGATTGATACGTGGCAAGACTAATCGGCAGTCCACGCCACGAGGAAATGAGACTCAGATTTGGGCCAAAAAAATCGTCCATTCAACCTTTAATTAGGAGTGTTTTTTTTAGTAGATTTTTTAAACATGTTCTTGTACTTCTAATTGAGTCTAATAAGCTGTGTTCACGCTCTAGACTAGTTTGAAGACAAGTTTTAACCTAAATAAAGGTAAAACATCCATGTGACTGTAGTTAGTTACCATTTATATATTGTTCTAATCTACGACTGGATCATTGTGTCGTATTTTGGACATTTTAAATAACAATATTGAACAAACGGAGGAAAGATGTATTAAAACTTCTCAATGGTTTGACTGTAAGAGAAGCTAAATGAATGTCTGCTGCAACTCCTGAAGTGTATTTGTTCACTTCCTGGTTCTTCAGACTCTGCACTGTGATTGGACAAGGTCTGTTTGCTCAGGCTTTATGGCCCAAATAGTGACACATTCGTTCTGACCCCAAGACACAACAGGAGCCGAGTGTTCGAGGTAAGAGGCTTGATCGTGTGTGTTTATGTAAGCTGCAGCGGGTCAAACACCTCTGATCTTCAAAGGAAAGGTACAACTGAATTTATTCTGTAAAGACAGAGTTCTTCAGACCCTGCATCTCTGTGTGTGATTCTGCCCTGGGGCGGCTGTGTGTCTGTGTGTTCTGAGAGTGAAGTGCAAATTGACTGTTTTGTTTGGTTTATTTGTCTGAACGTTTGGCGTTAGAGCCGCACTATTTTACATTATTTTAGAATTCGACAGTCAAATGATCCTTTCTAATGAACATTTAGACTTTTTAAATACATTTTCAACCAAATAAATGTGTAATTCTGTGATTGAAGCTTCTAGAACAAGAATATTTACAAACAAAATGTATTTTTGATTCTGAAAACCAGAAATAATTTGATATTTTCTGACATTCTGATTTATTAATGCCACCGTCTTTGTTATAAAATGTCTTTGTGTGTGTGTTTTCGAGTCGGTTTAGTCCAGACAAACATCTAAATATACATTAGTCTGATTCATATGGAACAGCAGCAGAAAGGAGACATATGGAGTGAGTTTGCAGAAGATTTGGTCGTGAATCATGAGCTTCATCTACCATTTTTCCTTGTACTTTTCTTTATATAATATATATAATATATACATACATACATACATATATATATATATATATATATATATATATATATATATATATATATATATATATATATATATTGTTATGTTGCTTGATTTCCTGTGGTTTTAGTCTGTGAGGGCAGTTGGCATCATAAACATGGTGGGATAATAGAGAAACCTGAGACCTTTTGACAGATTTAGTTGATTGACATGTCTTTAGTTGACTACTGCTCTTTGGAGTGTATGAGATCAGTTTCAGAAAAGAAACCAATACAAAAAGACCACCAATTGTTTTTGCAAACAAACTGATGTCTGAAAGCCACATTTAGTTATTTGACATATTTAACATTTGTATTATTTTGACTTGTTTTGACATGTGGGGCTTACACAAGTGTAAAAACATAACTTGATACTCCTAAAAATGACACTACAGCAGCAAGTCACAAAGGTTTAATTCAGAACCAGACAAGCTCCGACTGTCGCACTTACTTTCACTTCCAAGTTTATTATGAATCATAAACTCGGACAGTTCAAAACGACGGCTCAGATGACGTCGCGCTTTGATCGAGGGGGACCTTTGCTCACAACGTTTACGTCCGTTCGTATCACGTGTGACTCTTTTGGTTCACAGACGGTTTGTAAACTTTGGTCACAACATGATTTTATTGCACTGTTAAAATTGACTATAGAATTCAGTGTGTCCTTCATAGAACTGGGGACCTTTCAGTGTCTTTCAGTGTGTCCTACATAGAACTGTTGACCTTTCAGTGTGTCCTTCATAGAACAGGAGACCTTTCAGTGTGTCCTTCATCGAACAGGAGACTTTTCAGTGTCTCTTTCATATAACTGGGGACCTTTCAGTCTATCCTTTATAAAACTGGGGACCTTTCATATTGTTTTTGAGAACCAGAACAAAGGACACACCAGCTTTTTGAGTTGTAATTCAAACGATTGATTCTTGGGCTCTGAACATCTGTGGATTTTCTTGAAAGGAAATGTTTTTACATTACTTTGTTGTACATTTTGCTCAGAATAAATGTAACTGACCTTCTGCAGTTCCACCAGACATCAGAACGTGTTATCAAAGGAGAACCTTTTAGAACCTGTGAGCTAGTGATGTCACAATATCAAATGTTACAATTTACAATATAACGATTATTCAAGATTATTGAGTGAATAATAGTGATAATAGTGAACAACTATGAAATCTTTCATTTTCTTTCATTCTCATGGTCTTAACATGTGACTGTTTCTCAAGTTTTTGAGCGGCATTATGAAACTACTTACCGAAAGACAAAATCAAGTTAAATGTGACAAAAATAGCCAATTCGAAAATGTTTTTTTTCCATTTTTTGGTCTATTTTTTGGACGATAAGACTTGATTTTGCGTCTAAAATTATAACAATCATTATTTTCTGTTTCTTAGGATCAAATTGCGACCTGAAACATCCCGATCTTGACATCCCTACCTGTAATTCTAAACTGTATCCTGCCTAACCACGTCGTTGTTGTGACTTCCTTTATGTCTGTGGCAGGTTTAAACCTTCACGCTCAAGTCTGTTGCTGCCATTCGAATCTGATGTAAACATCTGTCGTTCTGTGTTTCAGATCGAGAACATCGATGCCTGCCTCGGGTTTCTCGCCGCAAAAGGAGTCAACATCCAGGGCCTGTCCTCAGAAGGTCAGACTTGCACTGATAATTAAGAATAATTAATTAGAATAATTAAAGGGCATCTGACACACAGGTCACCACATTAGGTCAAGTGATTAGATTATGTTTAATGCAGACGATGAAGCAGCAGCAGAGTTTTGTTGTAACAGTGAGTTCTTTGTTTTAGAAATCATCAGATTCAAAAATTTTCAAACAATTTTTTTTATTGGATAATGAGACTTTCACCAAATAAAGGTGTAAATATTTGACTGAGGGCTTCTAGCTAGGGAATATTTACAAATTAATTGTGTGTTTAGTTAATTTCGTGTTTAGTTATTTAACACTGGGTTTTTACTGGATTTACTGTATTTAACAGCACATTATGACACACAGTTTCCATTTTACACAATTTTTAGCTTTTAATGGACAGCTCAAATACAATTTAGAGGTCGAAAATGCAAGTTTTTTTTAAATGAAAAAAAAAAAATTCTCTTGTAGAAATTCTAAATTGTCTAGTCTGTAATCCAGATAATAATCAAAATGATCAAACATTCTACTCTGATGATGTTTTACAGTCTATTAATGTGTTTGTCAGAGATTGGTGATGGAAACTTGAAGGCGATTCTTGGCCTGTTCTTCAGCCTGTCGCGCTTCAAACAGCAGCAGCAGCAGAAGAACCCGCCACTCGCCCAGCACAGCAGCGCCCCCCCGGACCTGTCACACCTCCTGTCGTCTCCGCATGGGGCGCCCTCTGCTGGACACAAGCAAGCAGACATGCAGTCCAGGTGAGATGACGCCAAACTTCTAGAATGTGTGAAAGAAACTGACTTTAGAACCAATGTGGTGCCGCTGGGCCACACGCTCGACCCCCCATCGTCTCCTCGAGCCGCAGAAAAGTGTTAGAGTTGTGAAGTTAAAATCTCATCATAAACATCCTTCTCCTCTTCCATCTCTTTTCTCAGTGAACCTTCTCAGAGTAAAATGCTCAAGTTTTCCCTGGGCTCCAAAAAGACTCGGTCAGATTGTCAGCATGTCTTTTTCGTTCTCCTCTTTCTGTGTGATCTTTGACCCTGAATTCCTTAACCCGCTGCAGTCCTGCCTTTTCCTGGTTTTGCTGTGAATTACTTCACTTCAATTAGACTGAGTTGTACTACATTTTATTTTTTAGTTATAAAACATGAGATGCCAAACTAAAGGTTCTCAAGAGCAAGTTTAAAGGCCAATAACAGTATGAATACGATTTACAAAATCATGAAATTGAAAATATCAACCATAAATTTACAAACTAGAACTAAACCAGGTCTAAACTAGGTCTAAACCAGGACTAAATAGGGTCTAAACTAGGACTAAACCAGGTATTAATAATTAGTGTGAACAAAAAGGTTCAGGTTCAAAATCTGTTTGATGATCCTTTGAACGCTCCGTCATAACAATTTTTAAAATTCAACCAACCATAAAACCTATTTTATGGATTAACATTAACTGATCTAACTGCTGATGGTTTTAAGTATTTGAAATGTTTTAATTAAAAACTATTAAAAAAAACTGTAAGTAACTATAATATAGTTTAAAAACAATAATAATAATAACTAAAAGTTTCCAGGGTAGAAATGTCAGATAGTTTGATTTGTTATTACAAACAGTGGAAAAAATAATACTTTTAGCTTCAAACAATACAAAAATATAGAGCTCGACTTCATGTTCAATTCATTCTTTTGGGAAATTAGCCGAGTCTCGCTAAAATAAATTAATATTACTGAAGACAGTTCCAGATGGATAATCACATCAGCATGTTCAGACCCTTTTTTTCTCTTTCTCTATTTCTTTATTTTGGTTACTTTGTGTTATGTAAGTTTTGTTGCTCTGTGTTTAAACAAATGTAATCAATAATGTTCAAATAACAGCACAAACTGAACTAACCTGTTTTCGAGCTTGTGTGTTTTAAATTTAAGCTAATGCATATTAGCCTTTAGCTTTGAGACAAAAACTCTTACTTTAATAAACACGGAGGTTTCCTCCATTTACTTATTTACATGGAACGTAAAACCTGCTACAGTGATTATACATCTGAAAAGGGCCCATCGTGAAAAGGGCCTATCACAAAAAGGGCCTATTTGTGATAGTCTGAATAAATACCAATGAAAACCGATTGTGGTCTCAACATTTCCGTGAGTGTTAGTCCAGTAAACCCAAACAGATTTGGGGTAAATTTCTAAAATATAAAAAAAAATCTTAGAGACTTTTTGGACTTCTTGCATGTGGATTTGGAGTGTGGCTGCTCTTGACTTAGCTCTGGTGAAGCAGAACATTTTGGTTTCGCTCTGACAGAAGTGAACCAGCTCTACCTTCTGGACATAACACGTCGTTACACTGCTAAAATAACTGCACACATACTGCTGTTTGCTCATGAAGTCAATAATAAGCATTTATGGGTGATGTTTCTTCTCACAGAATCGTAATTAGGTAATTTCCCTTGTGGATAAATAAAGTCTTATGTTTGGGTTGAAGTCCTTGTGTTGGTTTTGTTCTGACCCGGTTTGGTCTGGTTCTCTCCTTAGACTCCCGGGTCCCACGTCTCGGGTCCCGGCCGTAGACTCCTCGTGTCGGATCGGGTCCAACTCGAACCGCCGCAGCCAAGTGTTCGACAGCAAGACCAAAGCACAAGCCTCAAGAGGTAAGATAAAACCAGACCAAAACTGGACCAAAACAGACCAAAACAGGACCTAAATAGGACAAAAACCAAACCAAAACAGGACCAAAACCAGACCAAAACAGGACCTAAATAAGACAAAAAACAGACCAAAACAAGACCTAAATAGGACCAAAACCAGACCAAAACAGTACCAAAAACAGACCAAAGCACCAGCCGCAAGAGGTAAGATAAAACTGGATCAAAACTGGGCCAACAGCAGAGTAAGAACCTGTTGAGTAAATGGTCTGTCATTTCTTGTATTCTGATGAGTTTTATCTGAAATATTTAATCCAACTACAAAATGATCTTTAATCTTTCCATTCTCTGTCTTTTGAAACATGAGCAGAGGATTCACACAGACCAAAGATTTAGAATTTTGAATTACTATAAATATTGGAGACTGATTTGTTTAGAGGCTCAAGTGTTTCTCTGCTAAATAAAGAAAATGTCTTTGGTCTGCTACAAACACATGGCTGGCTGGTCTTTATCTCTGGATCTGCAGAAGTGTTCTTATCAGAGCAGTTGTTCTGAATCTGTGTCAGTGTCGTCGTGAGACGGAGCAGAAGTGTGTGACTGAACTTAACCGCCTCAATTCGATTAAACTCTGCACACAAACTTCAATGACAAGCTCCGACTGGCCCTCACACATTTATGGCCCAGCGTTAGGCTAGAGTTTTGAAACGTTTCAGAGCCACAGGAACCCCCTATAGGATCGACTCAGCTCTGTCTTTACTGTAGTTTGTTGTTAATACTTCTTATTCAGTCAACAGTGTCTCTGTCCCACATAAACACTCCAGTCTGATCCAACTGGTCCCTCTGTCCCTTATAAACACACCAGCATGGTTGAACTGGTCCTTCTGTCCTACATAAACACACCAGCCTGGTCCAACTGGTCCCTCTGTCCCACATAAACACACCAGCCTGATCCAACTGGTCCCTCTGTCCCTTATAAACACACCAGCATGGTTGAACTGGTCCTTCTGTCCTACATAAACACACCAGCCTGGTCCAACTGGTCCCTCTGTCCCTTATAAACACACCAGCATGGTTGAACTGGTCCTTCTGTCCTACATAAACACACCAGCCTGGTCCAACTGGTCCCTCTGTCCCACATAAACACACCAGCCTTTTCCAGCTGGTCCCTCTGTCCCTCATAAATACACCAGCCTGGTACATATGGTCTCTTGTTTCTGGACTCTGGTTTCTGGACTCTGGACCAGACATGTGGACATGTGACTATGAAGTCCAGTGTAAATACTCTTGGTGAAGAACAGAACAGCACCCTCTTCAGAGCAGGGGGAGTTTGTCTTGTGACTCAGACCTGCTCCTAAACTCATTAAAGATGTTTTTCTGCTCCTCAGTTTGGACCTGGTTTAGACCTGATTAAGACCTGGTTTAGTCTTGGTTTAGACCTGGTTTAGACTTGGTTTAGACCTAGTTTAGAACTAGTTTGGACCTGGTTTAGACCTGGTTTAGTCCTGGTTACAGTTTCTTTGTCCATGTACTTTTTTAATCTACCTCAGAGTAATAATATGCTCCAGTAGTCGTGTGTTCGCAGTACTTTAGTGAAGTACAGCGCTGTATTTTAAAGACGGAGGTAAACAGTTTGTACCTGAGGCAGAAGTACAAGCACAGACACGCTCCTATACCTCCACTTTCCCACTCTTTCTTCTTCCCTCTTCTCTTCTCTCTCCCTTTTCGCTCATCACATTTTTTATTCCTCTTTCTTCTCTCCACTTTTCCTCTCCTTCCTCCCTTCTTTTCTACCTCGCTCTCCCTCTATCTCCTCCCCTCTTTTCTTTTTTCCTTCCTTATTCCTTCTCTTTTCTCCCCCGTGCCTCTCTTTCGTTCCTCTCCTGTCTCCCTCTCTCTTTTATTTCTTACTTCCCCCATTAGCTCTCTTTTCTCACTCTTGTCATTCCTCTACTCTTTTCCTTCTTCTCTTTCTCCTCTCTCCCCCCTCTCTTCCACCCCCTGTCTCTCCCCCCTTCCTCCCTCGCTCTCTCCCTCCCTGTAATTGTCATGTTCTGGTTTGTCAAACTCTTAAACAGTCACGCTCCTCATTTGCAGAAGTTTCTTTAGCTCAAGTCGGACGAGTCTAAAGTTTTGGAAGGTTTTGACTGGTTCAGGTAAGATGAAGTATTTACTGTTTTAGAGTCATGTTTTCATGTAGTTCCTCTTCAAACACTCCTTGTGACGCAGGACGTATCATTTCAACTTTAATTACCTTCACTTCACGTTTAACTAACTCAGTGAGCCAGCAGGGGGAGCTCTTGGTCTGGTCTTAGCCCAAACTACGTTTTATTAGTTGTTCAAACTAATTTTTTTAATTGCAATTGTTTCATTTGCATTCTTTGGTTTTAATCTGCTTTTTTTTTTTCATCCACAAGTTGAACAAGCTTCTGGTGGCCAAAGTTTCCTTCTTCTCTAACATTCGTAGCAATGGCACAAAAAACATTAGTTTGCTTGTTCATCATTTGTAAAATTGTTACAAAACAAAACAAACAAAAGTTAAGGGTGGGTGATTTGGATGAAAATTGTTGTTGTTGTTGTTGTTGTTGTTGCTGCTGCTGCTGCTGTTGTTGTTGTTGTTGTTGCTGCTGGCCGCCATCTACTTTAGTTCTTCTTCGTCATCATTACCGCCACCTACTGTAGTTGTACATCTTCTTTAGTTATACGTCTTCAAAGCACGAGCTCCACGCCACACCGATCAAAAAATATATAAAAAAATTGAGAGAGAAAAGGAGAGAGAGAAGGAAGAACGAGAGAGAGAAAAAAAGAGAAAAGAGGAGAGAGAAATAGGGAGAGAAAGAGAAAAAGAGATGTGTTCAATAAACTAACTGTGACATCATGAACTAACTGTGACATCTTGAACTAACGGTGACATCATTAACTAATATGAACATCAATTGAGTCTTTCTTATCTGGAGCCGGTCTAGTCCATTTGCTCGTAAACACTTCCTTCTATTTCCTTTAAGTCTAAGGTCAAGTGACGTTTGGCCCAGAGGCACAAGGGCAGGTCAAAGGTCACGTTTTGTTTGTGGACGTTTCTATTTCAGACCACGATTGAAACACTTCCCAAACCGGATTTAGACGAGAAAAAAAGAAAATAATATTTCAGCGAACAAAAATAAAATGGTCTGAAATAAAGACATTTAGTCAACACAAAACCAGGACTAAACCAAGACTAAAGAAGGACTAAGCCAGGACTAAACCATGATCTACTCATGAACTGCAAATACTTCAAATCTTTTCTCAAATGAATTTCCATCCTTCACTTCTTGCCGCTTGTTAGCTCATCTTTTATCATATTTTGTAATCTTTTCTCATCTTTTATAATCGTTTCTCATCTTTTATCCACATAAATCCTCTGCCTTTGCAAACAAGTCCTTTTTTCCTCTTTTCCTTCGGTCTGCAGTTTTTTTCTGGCCGCGGTTCATGTTTAGCTGAACAAAGTCACCATTAGGAAGTGATTAGGGCCCAATTAGCCGTGCTAGCGTTTAGAAAAGTGGGTTAGAGTGATTATAAATGGACCTCTTGGTGAGGGAGGGGCGAGCGAGGGGCGAACGAGGGGCGAGGGCAGAATCTGTGTCAAACAGAGTAGAATCAGAGGGGCAGAATTGGACAGTGCTTTATTTGAATTTATCTGACTTACTCTGACAGTATAGCAGCTCTTACTCTTGAGTGAAAGTTTTTGATTACTCAAAACTATAATTACAAAAATTATAATCATAAAAATTATAATGTTAGAAGCAAAATTAAATGTTTTTAATGCCATCTAAAATTTAAAAACAAAGTTCTTCTAAGTTTAAAGTACGTTTTTATCTCTGTTTTGGTCAGATTTTTTTTGTCATAAGTGAGTTTGATTTCTTAAAGTTGGTCACAGTAAAGTGTGAGACGATGAAAGAAAACAAAAGATTTCTCGGTTGATTTGGTCACTTTATTTAATTTAACATTTAACTTAACAGGAACAGGAACGGGAACAGTTTTGCCTCATTTATTTGACTTCTCTGCAAAGCCTCTACGCCGCATTTTAACCTCTCTGTATGTAATGTATTGGCTTTGGATAATGTTAGATGCATTATGACCTGGAAATATCATATTTTAGGTCTTGATAAAGCGAGTGCCGTGCATCGATAAACAGGAAACAGCTGTATGTAAGTTAGCATCAGCGCTTTATTCCAAGATCAAGTCAGAGTTTGGTTACAAATAATTATTTTGTGTCTCTCTCTGTTTTTTGCCGTCTGCATTCTCTCTGATCCAATCAGCTGGCTCTGGGTCTGGAGCTCCTCCTGAGCTAAAGTCCACCTGGAGCCCAAGACAGCCAGACTGCTTTGGGAGCTAGAACCTATCAGGGTCCAGAGACTTCAGACACAGACTTTAGTCTCAGAGGTTATTTACCTTCAGTTTAAGTTCAGAATGTGGTCAATCTTCAACTAACCTCACTCAGCTGGACTCAGACATGGCCCTGGACTCAGTGAGATCTGGTTAGACATTAAAGGTGACTCTAAAAGCCCCTGGACCCTGTGACCCTGCAATGGATCAAACTGGAGCCTCTTCATAATGCACACACTGAGGTTTTTTAATCTAGATATAGATTTGGATCATTTTCCCAAAATGATATTTGCAGTATTTAACTTAAATCTAATATATATTATATTAGTAAGCTGTGTTACTACAGGGCCCTGCTCTACAAAATAAAAGTACAATATTATAGTAAAGGTTCATGGTTCAGTCCGGGTCCAAAAAAATTGGTTTCTGCTGGAATGTTAAATCTAATGGGCAATGTGAAAAAGTGAAAATATTACTATTATCTTTTAATTTTTTTTCTAATTTCAGTTTTGAAATTCCTTATTTGAAGTAAAACAAGAAAGTTTATGCTTCAGTTGGCAATCTTATTTTAAGACAGATAAAGGCTCCATATTTACAACACTTTTAATTGGTTAATTTCAGATGGTCATTTCAGACTCTGACAGTTGCACTTTTACGACTCGTTCAGACGTTCATGTGTTGGTTCCGCTCTCGTCCTCTTGTCCCGTGCACTCTCTCTCACTCTTTTCTCTCCTTCTCTCTCTCTTGCTTTACTCTCTCCCTCTCTCTCATCTCTCTCTCTCTCTCTCTCTCTCTCTCTCTCTCCCTATCTCTCCCTCCCTCTGCCTCTGTCACTCGCTACTCTGCCTCTCTCAATCTCTCTCCAGCTCTCTCACTCTCTCTCTCTCTATCATTTCCTTCTCTCTAATTCTCTCCTCTCTTCCTCTCTACTCTCTCTGCCGCCTTCTCGCCCCTCTCTCTTGCCCTCTCTCTCTCCTCTCTCTCCCGCCCCCCTCTCCCTCTCTTATCCGTTGGTTTTGAATATGCAAACTCTCTTCTCTCTCTCACACGACACTCTTGTTGCCGTGTTCAATCTCCACTTCACGGTGAGTCGAGCCGCGTTTTCAAATCCACTTTTCTCTAAGTGATTTGCAGCTTTTCAAATACTTACAGAACGTTATGTGTTATATATTTTCTCTCTTCTTTCTCTGCAAAACAAATTGTGTAAACTATTGTGTTGTAGGTCATAAAATAATCATACAACATGCTTTTTTTATTTGTCTTTATTCGTTTGTGTGACTTTGTTTTCCCAGACTTTAATGCCGTAAAGTCTGTCACAGACTTGAGGCGATCGATATTTAGACTCTAGAACTGTTTCGAGAGCCGGCCAGCCACTTTATTTATACGTAAAATTTAGAATTGTTCTTTTTCTCTCGTTATCTTCTCCGGAGACTTTCAGATGAGCGCTGGAGTTCGTCAACGTAAACACTTGCGTCTTATTGTTAAAACTTTAAACACTCCGACACAATCTCCTTTTAAGGTTCTGTCAGTGGAAACGTGTCTGCAGTCGTGCCGTTGGCTTCCAGTGAGGTTGTGGGTTTGATTATGTGCAACTCTTTTGGTCAATCAAAGACCAAACTTTGTTGTTTGTTTTCTAACAAATTCTAACTAAATCATTTTAATCAAATTACCGTATTATACTAGTACTATAAGTCGCTCCGGTGTATTAGTGGAATACATAATAGAAAAGAAATAAACATAATAAGTCGCACTGGAGTATAAGTCACATTTGGAAGTGTCTGGTATGTTGACGTTACATATTAACAGTTATTCAGATAACTATAGCATAAAGAACATGCTTAGTTTACTAAAGCATCGTGCGCAGGCAGCCTGTGGTGTCCCGTGAGGTGAGGATGTGGTCTGCTGAGAGCGAGGAGGCTCTGAGGGACTGCTTCAGCACCACTGTCTGGACTGAGCTTTATGACCCACATGGGGAGGACATCAACACCATCACAGAGTGCATCACGGACTACATCAACTTCTGTTTTGAGAACATTGTTCCCTCCCGGACGGTGCAGTGTTTTCCAAACAACAAGCCATGGATTAACCGTGAACTGAAGGCTCTGCTGAAGGAGAAGAAGAGAGCCTTCAGGTCAGGGAACAAGGAGGAGCTGAGGACTGTGCAGAAGGAGCTGAGGAGGAAGATCAGGCAGGCTGAGGCCGGCTACAAGAGGAGGATGGAGGAGCAGCTGCAGCAAAAGAACATTCAGGGAGTGTGGAGGAGCCTGAAAACCATCTCGGGCTTCAAAATCCCCCCTGCCCAGACAGAGGGGGATCTACAGTGGGTGAATGATTTAAATGCTCACTTCTTGAGGTTTGATCGGTCACCCGCCCCTCCCCCTGCACAGCTGCATGCTCCCTCTTCCACTGCTGGACAATGCCCTGCATCTGTTCCTCTTCGCTTATCTGCCCCGGACCATCAGCTCCCCACTTCGCCTGGACTCACCCATCCCCCCAGCACACGGTCCCCCTGCCAACCACTGACTGTCACAGCAGCACAGGTGAGGAGTGAGCTGAAGAGGATTAAAGTGAGGAAGGCAGCAGGACCTGATGGCATCAGCCCCAGGCTCCTTAAGTCCTGCGCAGATGAACTGTGTGGAGTTATGGAGCATGTCTTCAACATGAGCCTGAAGCTGAGGGTGGTACCACAGGTCTGGAAGACCTCCTGTCTGGTACCTGTGCCTAAGACACCGCGCCCCAAAGACCTCAACAGCTTCAGACCAGTGGCTCTCACGTCCCACCTGATGAAGACACTGGAGCGGCTAGTCCTGGACCACCTCCGCTCCACCGTGAGCTCAGCCATGGACCCGCTGCAGTTTGCATATCGGTCTGGCATCGGAGTGGAGGACGCCATCATCTCCCTGCTGCACCGCTCTCTCTCTCACCTGGAGAAACCTGACAGCTCTTTGAGGATCCTGTTCTTCAATCTTTCCAGCGCCTTCAACACCATCCAGCCGCTGCTCCTGAGGGACAAGCTGGAGACGGCTGGTGTGGAGTATGACCTGGCAGAGTGGATCCTGGACTACCTCACAGACCGACCCCAGTTTGTGAGAGCCCGGAACTGTGTGTCTGACACTCAGACCTGCAGTGTGGGGGCGCCCCAGGGCACTGTCCTCGCGCCCTTTCTCTTCACCCTTTACACTGCAGACTTCAGACATGACACGGACAGCTGTGTCCTGCAGAAGTTCTCTGACGACTCTGCCATCATCGGACTCATCACGGACGACGATGACGCGGAGTACAGAGGACTGGCGCAGGACTTTTTGGACTGGTGTCAGCGGAACCACCTCCTCATCAACGCGGGGAAGACCAAGGAGATGGTGGTGGATTTCCGCAGACGCCACCCCACTGCCCCCTCACCAGTGAACATCCAGGGACGAGACATTGAGAGAGTGGACTCATACAAGTACCTGGGTGTTCATCTGAACCACAAACTGGACTGGACTCATAACACAGACGCACTGTACAGGAAGAGCCAGAGTCGGCTCTACCTCCTGAGGAGACTCAGGTCTTTTTGAGTGACAGGGCCACTCCTGAAGACCTTCTACGACTCTGTGGTGGCATCGGCCCTCCTGTATGGTGTGGCCTGCTGGAGCAGCAGCATCACAGAGAGGGAGAGGAAGAGGCTGGACAGAGTCATCAAGAAGTCCAGCTCCGTCCTGGGCTGCGCTCTGGACTCGGTGCAGGAGGTGGGGGACAGGAGGGTCCTGGCTAGATTCACATCTATGCTGGACCATGAGTGTCACCCCCTGCAGGACACTCTCTCCGCTCTGGAGAGCAGCTTCAGTGAGAGACTGATCCACCCTCGCTGTGTGAAGGAAAGGTTCCGTAGGTCTTTCCTTCCTGCTGCTGTCAGACTTTATAACAAAAACTGTTAGTACTGAACACTCGCAATACTGACCTAACCTAATACTGATGTGCAATTCTGTCATATGTGCAATTGCTGTTGGAATTCATGTGCAATTCATGTGCAATTACTGTGAAATTCATGTGCAATCTATGTGCTGTCGTGACACATATTCATGTGCAATTACTGTCGGGATCACATGCAATGGTATTTATTTATTTATTTATTTGTCTATGGGAGTTTTTAATTTATTTATAGGAGATCTTCTACTGAAAGTGTTTTTCAGACTTCCTATAAGTGATCTGTTCTTCTGTATCTACCTCTGTATCTACCTGCGTTGCACCAATGAAATTTCCCCATGTGGGACAATAAAGGAATATCTTATCTTATCTTATCTTACCCCAAATCACTAAATTCATTGAATTCTTCTTCCTCGGTGTCACTTCTAAACAACTCTGCCAACTCCGGAGGTAGACAAAGTGTCAATTCCTCTGCACTTAGAGCCTAGATCCACCTCTTGTGGTTGTCAGTGTGAAAATAATGTGAAATGGGGTTGCCAATGTGAAAGTAACAACAAAATTATATAATAATGTGTTAATAGTTGCGGCGGAGTGTAAGTCCCATCCCGGCCAAACTATGAAAAAAGGTGCGACTTATAGTCCGGAAAACTTTTATTCATTGTTACAAATATGCAACTGACAAGCAGAGGAAGAAATAAAATAAGATTAGACTTAAAAATAAGAGGCCAAATTAACCGCGGCGCCCAAAGCGTCCAGTTTACATTCAGAGTTTATGTGGACTCATGTCTTGGGCGTCCAGCGTTTTTTGCGGCCCGAATCCTGCGTTTTTGCGGCTCAAATCCTGCATTTTGGACACGCGTCCAGAGCGTTCGACGCAGAAAAGTTGAACAAAGCTCAACTTTTTTTGCGGATTACGTTCCAGTGACGTGCATGCTACGCTCTACCCGGAAGAAAAAAATTTAAAAATCCTCAAGACGCAGCTCTTGGAGCAAATAATGAATAAATATTGAATAAACTCTGCTCACCTCTTAAGTATCTGCGGGTCCCAGACAAGCCCCCAAGCCACTTTCGCACAGCTACAGAGAGAAACACAACAACCCCTCCACTGCGCATTTACTAGTGAGTTTATTTTTTGGAAGCGCGTCCGAGGCGTTTGCCTTCAAATGTACAGGCATCCAACACCTGCATCGGGCACGAATTGGACGCCGTGGTGTGAACACGGCTTTAGTTTGGTGGTGTAGAACCGTGGTAAATATTATCATAGTTTTACTTCTGTTTGTGAAGAAATTTTGAAAAGTTTAAAGTGACGGTTTAAACGATCGTTCTACAAAATAAAGGTGTTATATGGTATAATTGTCTGTCAAATCATAACTGCTCATCTCCAACCAGGAAATACAATTATAAACTAAAAAAAAATGGTCAAACGGGACAAATAATTACCTTCACTTTCCACTTACTTTCCAGATTCTTCCGAGAGTTTGACTTGCCATCCCTCGGCGATGCCTGAGCACTCGCCAGTCACCACGATCAGCGTCCATTCAGCTACCTCCTCCTCCGCTCTGTCCCCACCTCCATCCTCCTCGTCCAATAACAACACGGCGATCCCACAGCCCAACATCAGCAGCAAACCGTGGAGGAGCAAGTCTTCGAACAAAAACGCCATGTCCTCCGCGTCCAAAGCGCACGAATCTGGTGCTAAGAACGGCACAACCTGCGACGCTCCGCCCAAAGTCGCGTTGCAGAAGTCTATGCTCGAAAAACTTAAGTTATTCAACAGCAAAAGTGCGTCAAAATCTTCTCAAGAAAGCTCGGTGGCCGTAAAATCATCAGGGAATTTGCCAATTAGCGATTCGCTTGAAGTCGACAATGGAAATGTGCGACCGGCGATGAATGGAGCGAATCCTGCAACGGCTAGCAGTCCAAAAATAGCGCTGAAAGGAATCGCGCAGAGGACGTTCAGCCGGGCGCTAACGGCGAAGAAAAGCTCAGGAAAAGCTCCGGAAAAAGAGAAAAATAAAGTTAAAGATTCCGCAAAACGAACTTCTACACCCGAGATTAAAGTCAACGAGGCGGAGGACGAGATGTTGGACTCGGAAAGCAACAAACAGACGTCTAAAATAGTGAGTTTCATTCCAAAAGGCGGGAAAGTAGCGAAGAAAGAAGTGCAAAGCGGTATCCCGAAACCAGGAGCGAAGAATCAAGTGGCAAAAGGGTCCAAAGAGGTTTCGGATCATTCGAGGTCCGCACGCTTGGTAGGAGGCTTGACATCCAAAGGAGCTCAGGACAGAGACAGCAAACACTCGAGTTCCACGTCCAGCCTGGCGTCCAGCGAAGGCCAGCGAGCGGGGAACGGCGCCCTCTGTGGCACCATGCAAAGCACAGCGTCCAACACAGTGAGCGTGCAGCTGCCTCAGAACCAGCAGCTCCACAGTCATCCCAACATGGCCACCGTTGCACCCTTCATGTACAAGTGAGTTCTGCAGCAGGTTCACAAATAAACTAAAATCACATTACTAACAGCCTTAGAAAGTGGTGCCATTTTTCAACTTCAAAGATTATTGTCACTGAAAGGACGTTAAGAGAGAAGATTAATATACAAGATTAGGGAGCCAAAACTAATAATGACAAGGACAAACATTTGTGGAGTTGGATTTTGGAGATTTCTTTCAATAATAGTGAATCTCCCACACAGATGGAGAGTATGTCATACTCTCCATCTGTATACTCTCGCTGAACTATAATAACTTCTAGAGCATGAATTCTGTTTTCGTTGCAGTTGCGGCAGCCATCTTGTGACTGGAGAAGCAGCAAAACTCTAATTAAAAATTCATCATAAAATTAATTGATTTAAGTATTCAATCAAGGGTGTCTAAACTACAGCTCGTGGGCCAAATGCAGCCCTCAGATTATGTTTTATTGGCCCTCAGACTTTTTGCTAAACTAGACGTGCTTTGGTCCAGGAAGTAAAAGTAAGGACCACAAAAAGTGCAAAACTGAATCTGATTATTCTTTGTTTGGGCTTTTGGGTTCACAATATTAATCTTGTGCGTATATTAGTCTTAGCGTAGTTTTAAAAGTCCATAAGTTTAGTTAAAAAGTTTGAAAATACGTATGTTTTTCCCTGTCCTTTTCCCTCTTTGAAAAGTCAAGGCCGTCATGCTGTGATTGGTCGGTTTGCGTCATCCGTAAACATTGCTTCACTCGACTCACATTTAGGATGTTTGCTTTGCCCACTGTGGATCTCAATTGGTAACTTTTTAACGGGTTCGACTTTAAATATGTGTTTTTCCCGTCAGATCTCAAGAGGCCGAAGTGAGCGCTGATGGACGAGACTCTAAAAACAACCGCTCGTCCAGCGAGGATCTGACAGGTCAGTGACTTTAGACTGAAGCGTGTGGAAAAGTTGTTCAGGATAAAACAGCGTCCAGCGTTTGTCCTGACAGATGAATAATAGGAAAATGTTTGTAGATTATTCTGTATGTAGGGCCACGAAATCACATGTTTGGATGGAATTATGCTGGAAAGATGTGACACGTTTAGTTTAATTCCATACTGTGGGATATTACCACCAAGGGAACATTTCCATGAAAACAAGCAAGAGGAGTCAAGTTTGTGGAGAGGCACGGCACTGTCAGGTGCATGTTTTTCAGTGCAATAAAAACAACCAAATAGAAAATCTTTTTTAAATTTTTATTTTAGTCTATTTTTTGGCAGAAAGTCATGGGGCTTTAATTTGTCACTATATACTTTTTGTGTTTTTAATGTTATATTTTTTAATTATTTATTTTACAGCAGAAGACCCAGAGACGAGGCGTTTAAGGACTGTTAAAAACATTGCAGATCTGAGACAGAACCTGGAGGAGACGATGTCCAGCCTCAGAGGAACTCAGCTCACACACAGGTAAATCACACTATAACCACACATGGGTAAAAACACACAGGTAAAACGCGCAGGTAAAAACACAAGATAAAAACATACAGGTAAAAACACATAATATAAATACACAGGTAAAAATACAGGCAAAAACAGGTAAAAGCACAAGCAGCAGATCAGAAGATCAGATCAGAAGAGATTTATTGCCATTGTCAAAGAACAGAATTCACAAACATAGGAACTTGCGTTGGTGATGCGGTGCAACATAAAACAATGAACAATGATAAAACAACCTATACAAGACAAAAAGAAAAATATTTTGAAATAGGATCAAATTAAAAATAGGCTATAAGATAAAAAATGAAAATAGGCTTACTTGAATTTACATATGTAGTGCAGAAAGTGAACAGTGCAGTGAGTGACAACATTTTGCTTAAAGTGACAGTGTTTAAGTGTGTATGAGTGTAGTGTGAATGTATCTATCGGCTGAGGGAAAGAAACTGTTCTTGTGGCAGGAGGTTCTGGTCTGGATGGACCGTAGCCTCCTGCCTGAGGGGAGTGGCTCAAATAGTTTCTGTACATGTCTCTCAATCTGCAGGTTAGGACTCAAGGAGGACCTTGTAGTAACAGTAAGATCTGGAGATATATGGTTCTTTTAAGGTTTATGTTTCTGCTCTGGGGTTTGACCCGAGTCGCCAAAGGACGCTGAACTTTAACATTATTTAGACTGATTCCTGACACCATTGGCTTTGTTTCTGTTAAAATAAATGTTTTCTTTCTCGTTTCTTCAGCTCTTTGGAGTCGTCTTCGGTCGACGCCTCGGACTCTAACGGTGGGCGGAGCCTGCTGTCCCGCCCACACCTGTCGTCGTCATGGAGACTGGGCTCGGCTGTGCCCCGCCTCCAGGCCGGCGATGCGCCCTCTTTGGCCAACTGCAGGGGGACGGGGTCTGGGCGTTACCTGTACGCGGCGCACCTGAAGCGTCAGTTGACAGGGAGGGGCGGGGCCGGCGAGGGCTCCGAGCCAATAGGAGACGAGGAGGAGCTGGCGGGCGTCGCTGTGGAAATGACAGGATACATGAGTGACGGAGACGTGCTGAGCAAAAACCTGGCACGCACTGATGATGTCACCAGCGGGTAAGACACCATTTGAACAGTAAAGGCTTTGTTTCATGCATTAAAGTGAAATCTGAGGGAAATGAACCCTAGAGCACACTGTATACCATTTTTTCTAACCCACATACACTCTATTCCAGAATAGACTACTTTTTTGTTATCAATAGAGACAGATCACTCCATCAGATATAGGCACAATAGACCTAAGTGATCATGCTCCAAGCTACATTTCTGTGGAATTGGAGGAAAGGCAAAAAAAACACACTTTGTAGGTTCAATGCAAGCCTGCTTAATGACCCTTTGTTTAAGGAAACAAATTCCAACTTATCTGGAGGGAAATAATACTGGGAAAATTTCTCCACCCATCCTTTGGAACGCTTCCAAAGCAGTCTTGAGTGGAAAAATCATAGCCATAGCCTCCGAAAAAAAGAAACAAAGGGAGAAAAAACTAAAATATCAGATAGAAAAAATTAAATTGGTGGAGAGAGTTTATGCCAAGAAGGACAGGACTTTTATTGTTATAGAGTTATTATAACCAAGAAATTAAAACAATGACCATCGTAACCCTCTGATTGATTCCTGGTTCTAAAGTCCTCTCCCTCCACGCCTCAATAACACTGTTCTGAATCTCCTTGATAACTGATGTTTTCTCCAGCTGTGACATGGCTCTGAGAATCTTCTGCTGTTTTAACTCCAGAAATCATCTCTTGACTTGTTCTGTCTCATCACCATCAGAACCAGTTTGAGCTGAGACAAGGAAGTGACAAGGAACGTGACATGCGTTTTTATTAAGATAAGATAAGATATTCCTTTATTGTCCCACATGGGGAAATTTCATTGATGCAACGCAGGTAGATACAGAGGTAGATACAGAAGAAAAGAACAGATCACTTATAGGAAGTTTGAAAAACACTTTCAGTAGAAGATCTCCTATAAACAAAAACTCCCATAGACAAAACCTCCGATTACCCAACAAGGGATGGAGGGGAAAAAATAATAAAGATAAAAATAAATAAATAAATAATACCATTGCATGTGATCACGACAGTAATTGCACATATGACAGAATTGCACATGGTTAGGTCAGTATTGCGAGTGTTCAGAACTAACAGTGTTTGTTATAAAGTCTGACAGCAGCAGGAAGGAAAGACCTGCGAAACCTTTCCTTCACACAGCGAGGGTGGATCAGTCTCTCACTGAGTGTCCTGCAGGGGGTGGCACTTATTGACCTTTACTTTTTTTTTTTTTTTACCAGGAAAGCATCTGTTTCTCTACATTTGAATTACGTTTAAATTGTGTGTAATTCTCTGTGCAGCCATGAGATGGCCCCAAAACTGGTCCGGTGGGAAAAAGCAGAAATCTAAATGTTTTTTTCTTCGTTCTTTAACCATGAGATGACAAACTAAAGTTACTCAAGAGCAAGTTTAAAGGCTGAGAACAACACAATTAATGCATAATATTTGTCTGTAATACCTTTTAGAAAGAACTGGACCAAACCAGGTCTTTATCCAGCCTAAAACCAGGACCAGACGTCGTTTGTGTTTGGGAGCTGCTGTATTGCTCTTCTGTGTCCACTAGAGGGAGGCACAACCTAGCTCCTGGCAGAGTGAGAGAAGAGTAGGTTTAGTTTTTTTTTTACAGTTTTAGTCTTTTTCAAACAGTTTTAAAAATTCCTCTCTCGCTGAATCTGTCAGTGACGTTTAAACAAAATAAAACAGAATATAGTTATTGGACATTATTGTCCAAGTTGGAAATCTGCATCTGTCTCATCCTAAAGTCTAAACCAGGACTAAAGCAGGACTAAACCTGGACTAAAGCAGGACCAAACTAGGACTGAAGCAGGACTAAAACAGGACTTAAGCAGGACTAAAACAGGACTAAAACAGTTCTAAAGTAGCTCTAAAGCATGGCTAAATCAGTACTAAACCAGGACTCTCTCTATAAACTCTGCCCGCCTCTTTTGCATTAAGCTCCTCCCACCTGCATCTCTTTCCATGTGGAGCAGAACATTTACTCACACGGACATGCAGCTACAAGGACTGAACCAGGACAGAACCAGGACTAAACCAGGACTTAAACCAATCACACTGCAGCAGAATGGCCCGTGATCTAAATGGATTTAAATAACTTGTTTTTGTAAAGGGAAATTCCTAGAAACAAATCTACCAGATTTTACTTTAGAATTTAGATTTGATCCATGTTTGAAGCAGAAAGGTAAGACAAGAGATACAGGACTGAACCAGGACTGAACCAGGACTAAACCAGGACTGAACCAGGACTGAACCAGGACTAAACCAGGACTGAACCAGGACTGAACCTGCACTGAACCAGGACTGAACCAGGACTGAACCAGGACTGTAAACAATGTTTGTGCGTCTCATTTTTGTGAAGAATCTACATTTAATTCATCCAAGCTGAAGTTCACTGTGATTCATCAGGAATTACCATGATTCAGCTGGTTTCATTCATTCATTTTCTACCGCTTGTTCACTTTCGGGGTCGCGGGTGACTGGAGCCTATCCCAGTGACTCGTTGCAGAACATCATAAGCATCAGTCATCCTGAATTCAGTTGAAAGAGACAGAACCAAGTCTGATACTGATCAACTTATCATTGGTTCTTTATTGAGTCTTAAGTGGTGCCTTTTTTAAGGCAACACTTTTTTTTGGCTTTAAACCAAAACGTCTCAGTGGACAAGTTGACCCTGGCTGTCATATGACCAGTACCTGCTGTTTGTAATGACCCTGGCCAATAAACCTCAACATGTTTGAGTCTTTATTTAAAGCCTCACTTCAGCTCAGAGGAGTCAATGTTAAGTTAATCACAAAATGTCAAACTCCATTTCAATATACTCGATTCATTAAAATGCCGTTTTTTAAGTCAAGTTTTAGACAAAAAACTGACATTTCAAACCCAAAATAATAGTAATTTATTTATTAAACATGTTCTTTTTCTATTTCTGATAAAGCTCAAACTCATTTTAAAACCGTTTTATTTATGTATTAATACTTGTTTCAGTATCTTTTATTGCTTTATTTTCTAACATTATTTGTTACTGTAAAAGTATCACATTTAAAAAGTAAAATTATTGAAGTATTATGTTTAAAATGTGTATATTTTGTGTTGAAAAAGCACAGATCCTGCTCTCAGATGTAGTGAAGTAAAAGTAAGGGTTCCACGAAGGTTCACAAGTCTGAAGGTTCACAAGTCTGAAGGTTCACAAGTCTGAAGGTTCACAAGTCTGAAGGTTCACAAGGTTCACGAACCCTAACCCTTCGGACCAGTGAACCTTCAGACTAGTGAACCTTCAGACTAGTGAACCTTTGGACTGGTGGGCAGCCACCAAAGTAAGACCCACTTTTGCTTAAAAGTACCCACTGTAAAATGTACATAAAATTGCAGTACTTTTACTTTTATGATATCATATTAACGTATATTCTGCCTTTAAATGTAACGGATTACAAACAGGAAAGGAAAAAAACTGATTTCAATAGTCAGTTTGGAACACAAATTATATTAAATTATTCATGTCAATGGGCCTTTCCTGGTTAAACGAACTTTCAAAAAGACCATGGGAATGCTGCGTTTGACCCACTTTTGCCCAAACCGTTCAAACACGACTGTGTTTCTGTCTCGCCAACTCACACAGTTTCCCACGCATTTCAGACTGATATTTTTAGATTTTCTGACACATCTTCTCGATCTGAACGTAGCGTCACATACAGTGATGAACGAGGTCCGCTTCCTGCTGAAAGAACGCTCGGATCGGAGAGTAATAAATATGATTTTGTAAGCGCTGAGAGAAGGGAAACGGACGGACTGAACCGTGCAGAGTTTGAAGTTAAGGAGTAAATAATAGAGCTGAGAGAAGGCTGGAATGTTTATTTAAAAAACACTATTATTGATAAGTAACTATTATTAATAATCCTTAAAGTGCCCCCTTCAGGTCGAACGACTCATTGAACTAAAATGCAGTTAAGATAAATATATTTGAGATTTACCCAAAAATTATAAAAATGTTATTCCAGAATAGCAAATTTTTTTAGGTTTATAATTTGATGACATCACACTAGAAAATTACCTAGCAACCACTGAGCCAACCACTGTTTGTTTAATTTGACAAATGAAAATATATGAGAGCAACTTTATTTTGTTGAATTAATGAGAGTCAAAAATTCAGTTTCTTTAACTTCCCTGGTGTGATGTCACTTCCTGTCTTTTTTAAGGTTTTCTCCACATATATCTCCTCGATTGGTAAAACTATAATTTATATGTACAAATAAACCAAATAAAGTCAAAATTAGACAACTGTAAACCTGTTTAAATGTTATAACTCTTTTAAACCTGATTAGTCTGTGCTTTGTCGCCGTGCTCAGTGCTCAGTTTAAATGTAGTTGGACCATTTCATCAAGTCTAATCTTAGACCGAGAAAGAAAAGTGATTTCTTTAGCTCGTTGTCATCAAAATGAGCAGTTTTACATCTGACGTCAGACTTTACTCCACATTTAAACTGTTTAAGCGCATGGTTTTTTACTGACTTTTGGCAAGTGTTTGTGTTTGAAATCTGTCAATTTAAACCTCATTTAAACCTTTTTGAGATTTGTCCCAACTACGGTCACTTTTGCTCCTTTAGGCGAAGAGACTGATCGATAATGTTTATGGATGAACTTGTGTGTGTTGTAGTTACCTGACAGATGGAGGGCTGGGTCTGTACACGCGTCGCCTTCACCGCCTCCATGATCTCTCCAACATGGCCGCTGTGAGAGAGACGCTGCACCGGAACGCATCCACGGGACAAGGAGACGCCGACAGGTACCGAGCTCCATTGGATCAGAGAGAACGCATACTCAGGCCAAAACTAGACTGCAAAAAGCAGAGAAACACTAACGAATATAAACTCTGACTTTATCTTGTGATAAAGCACTGTATTTCCACTGATGCTAACTTATATGTTGAGCTCACATGCTTAGCAAAACAAAGCTAGCAAAGCACATTAGCAATAGCAAAAGCTGTTTCCTGTTTATCGCTTTGTCAAGACCCAAAATATGATATTTCCAGGTCATAAAGCATCTAACATTATCCAAAGCCAATGCATTACATAAAGAGAGGTTAAAATGCGGCGCAGTGGCTTTGCAAAGAAGTCAAATAAATGAGGCAAAAGTGTTCCTGTTCCTGTACTTTAGCTTTAGCTACGTCTCACACACACAAATTATTAAACAACTTTTTGTGAATCACTGAGATCGGCCTTGTGATTAAAAAGTATCACTCAAGTATGTTTAAGAGTTATCCCAGATTTATATTGAAAACATGGTATAATTATTGTTTTTATACCACAAAATGACATTAATTATCGTTTAAAAAAGTGTAAAAATGCAATTACTCATTGTCGATCTGTTCTGCTGCGGTTTGAAGTCGTAAATAATTTCTTTGTGTCGAGACTTGTTCAAATCGACGATGTCGTTTGTGCGAAACATGAGAGAGAGTGAGTCAGAAGGTCTAAACCGGGTCTAAACCAGGTCTAAACCGGGACTAAACCAGGACTAAACCAGGACTAAACCAGGTCTAAACCAGGACAAAACAGGATTAAACCAGGTCTAAACCAGGTCTAAACCAGGTCTAAACCAGGACCAAACCAGGTCTAAACCAGTTCTAAACCAGTTCTAAACCAGGTCTAAACCAGGACTAAACCAGGATTGAACCAAGTCTAAACCAGAGACTTCAAAGTTATAAAACTGAAATATTGTGAGTGTTGTAGGTCAGAGCAGCTCCAGAACTCCTTTTTCTTGAAACGTCTTTGATCTGAAAATTAATTAAAACATAAAACACTGAATAAATGTTTCTGTTTTTGTGAATTAATGAATAGTCCAGGCAGTAGTTGAAGTAGTTGTACTTCCCCTTTGCTGTACATTACTACCTTAAATGATGTTTACCTTCAACAAATCTAGACTTTACATTGTGTTTTATATTGTTCTGTCTCATGACCATATCTGAAGTATCATTTTGAAATCCACACGTTAAACACTTCCATTTGACAAAAAGCCATTTGAATTGTCAATCGATCATGATATAATGACTTTATGAAATACTGCATTGTTTATATGAAGTTAGAAAACAACCTAAACAAAATTGTGTTCATTTGAAACCAAGGAAGTTGTTTATGATTTGAAATTATACTTTTGAAGTGAATTGATCAATCACAGCGGGTTGAACTACTTATTTTACTGAAACACAGTTGTGATATTTATATTAATATTTAGCTAAAAATGTTATAGCTATTATCCCTGTTTGGCATTTTATTTTTAGGTTTATAATTTTACTTCCTGGTTGTCAATGATGACATCACAACAGGAAATTCTGTAACATTTTGGAGCAACCAAAACTCCTCTAATGTCACAGAAATGATCATTTTATCAATGAAAATGATTGAGAACAACATAATTTTTGTTAAATACATTTTTCATGGATTCAAAAAATCAGTTTTTTCAACACAGTTTTTTTTTAAACTTTTCTTCACACACCGACATTTGATCAGCGTAAAACTCATACAACATCATTAAAGTTTATATTATTCTCCCGTTTTTCTAATTCAGACTTAGTTTGGTGGGCTAGAATCTGTGGTAAATATTTATCATAGTTTTACTTCTGCTAAATTGTTTAAAATGACGAAAGTAAAGGAAGGAAGTAAAGCTCAATCCCTTCTGTGTTGGGGGCTCTCTCCAAAAACACAATGGCCGTGTCAAAAATGCCGTTTTGGTGGTTTATTTTGTGCCAAAAAACAAAACAAAAAACTGCTATTTACAAAGTGCAGGTTTACATCACAAACTCCAGTCTTCCGTTTTTTTTTCTCTGCTGCACAGGTGTTGCCCACTCTGCAACCACACACCAACTCACTGGCAGCTAAAATGGTCCCGCTTTTATGCGCTTATGCCCCTCCCACGGCATTACATAACCCAACCAAAATACAATTACAAAAAGAACACAACTTTCCCAAAAGTAATACATAAGAAATATTTCCCAGAATATTCAAAAAGTTACTCAGCCATTCCTTCAATGAATGGACACCCCATACTAAAAGTAAATAACAAAAATGGCAAAAATAAATACTTATGATCACATGACTATTCATACTGCGCATAACTGTACAATATAATACCTTTGCATCCGTTTGGCCAATCAGCTGGAGCTACGAGTAGGCTCTCTGCAAGTGTCCCACCAAATTGGAGAAATGTAACTGTACGGATTGACATGGGGGGAGTGAATTTAATGTTTGTGACATTATGCACATTTTTCTGGCTGGTTTAACATTCACGCAATTAGAAAACACATGGTGTGCGTGAGTTCAGTGCAAACAAAGATACAGAAGCGCTGTGGTGCCCTCAGTCTGTCAATGTGCAATTGAAAACACAGAGACAGTTTACTCTTAAGTGACACTTTTCTGACAGTAAACCATTGTTCGACAAAACAAACGTGTTATATGATATTATTGTGTGTCAAATCATAACTGTTCATAATCATAACTCTTCTTTATAGTTTGGTTGCTAGGTAACAGCTGTGGAATTACCTCTACCTATGTCATAATTCTGCTCATGTTCAACCAGGAAGTACAATTATAAACTTAACAAAAATTGTCAAACTGGGGACAAACAGGCAAAATGTTTATTCTTGGTAAATGTGTTGTTTAAAGTGTTGTATGGGCCTAAAGAGAAATGTGTCACTGTTTGAGGGAAAGTAAAAGCCACTGTAGTTGTTGTTCTCTGGGATGAAAAGGGGTGAAGGGGTCAGAGGTCGAGCGTGAGGAAATTAGCTGCGCCTGAGGACTTAAGGAGGCGGGGACTGTCGCATCTGCACATGTGTGTCGTACTCCTCTATTAGCTTTAAACAAGTTAATTTTAAGTTCAGAAACATTAAAGTGTGAATAAACTCGAGCATCTTCAACAACAACTAACCCTTATTTTGAGTAATCTATTATTATTTTGATTAACCAATAGTGAATATGGGGTTTTTAACTATATTTAACTGAGAGGAAGCTAAAGAAATGCTGCCTGACAACATTTTACTTACAACAAAATCATTTTTTCGATAAAAACACACAACTTTAAATGTTTCTTGTGTCTTTTTTAAAGGATTTCCTGCTTCATCTAGGTAAAAAAAAATGTCCTGGGTTAGTTTGAAGGTTGTTTTTGGTTCAAAAGCCATCGTTCGATTTTCAAATTTGTTGACGGCCATTTTTAATAATCACTCAGTTGCGATTAATCTATGAACTTGTTTCAGCCCTAATATTTAATGTGTTTTATATCGATACTATATAAACGTTCTGGAACTTTCTTAAAGGCGTAATGGACAATATTTCGCAGATTTGAGAACTCAAGCAGAAGTGCCCCGTGCGGAAGCAGAGAAAAGTCTTGCGGCCTGATGTGCCTTTGTTTATTAGCGCGACGGATCGTATCGCATCTCTCGTCTCCGTAGATTTTCGTCTCTTCTGAGCCAGCGCAAACTGTCTTTCTCCTGTACACTGAGGGAACTATATTATGATAGATCCATGCGCTTAGACACAGGGAAACGTGCTGCTCTCCTGGGGACGAGCCGACGAGGCTGCAGGTGGGCAGTAGGTGCGTTCTATGATTGATACGTGGCAGGACTAATCGGCAGTCCACGCCATGAGGAAATGAGACTTAGATTTGGAGCCAAAAAATCATCCATTCCACCTTTAACAAACTCTATTTACCTTAAATTACTGCTGGATTAAATCTATAACTGACAGAACGTGCTTAACAGGGTTTGGCTTTTTAAATAAGGAAAATTGAGTCAAGCTAACGAGTTAAACAAGAGAGGAAAAGTCTGAAAGATCTTATCATTTAGATGCAGTTAAAACACTTTGACACAAGACATTTTCACAGCACTGAAAGTCCTCGAATGTTGATTTTTATTAGCCGACTAATTATTTGAATTTATATTATAATGATGTATTATAACCACAGCAGAAAGCAGAAGAAGTGGAGTGCTTTAGCTGGAGTTTTGGGAGCAAAGGTAAATGTGCCGTTTACTTGCACTGTTTTGTGTTGGGTTAAAGACGTTAAAGAAGACCAAATTAATATTTTTGGATTAAATTGTTGTTTTCATCTATTCCGTTGACCTCGTTTATACGTAACGGTAATTCACCCTGGAGAGACTTAAAGGACACAGAAGAGAATGATTAGCAAGCTTTATTACGGAGGTTATTTGGCACTCAGACCCCGGTGGAAGACAGTGATCATGGGCACTCCATAATCTAATTGAATTAGATGTCTCCCCCCGGAGCCTGGAGACTGGTGGTGGTAGATGTGGAGAGAAGGTAGCGGATGAGGGGAATGCAGAGGAGGAGACGGGGAGGCGGTGGGTCGCAGTACGGTTTGAGTGGCCGAGCCATCTGCCTGAGGGCTTAAATGCGACCGCCTGGGCGCTGATTGGAGCGGGGAGGAGTAACTTGAGAGCGTTGATTGGGAATGAGGGGCAGGTGCGAGGGCCATAATGCAGATGCCCCCTGTCCTTTCACCATCCTTCTTGGCCGGGAAAAACTGCATAACCTCTTGGGATAAGCGCAGAAACCTGGAAGAGTCCATGGTGAAGTGAGGGATCTGACTCTCACAGACGGACAGGCGGACGCCGCTTGAGTGCGATGATGGCGCTGGGGAGAGGGGTCCTTCCATAGTGGCCGATGCCGATTTAAGTTAGGTCTTCCAGGTGAATTTATGCAGGCTTCATTAGTTTCACATTATTTTAGTTTTTAATTGTTGCACAAGCGTGGGTTTAGTCGACTGCAGCTCTTTCTTTGTCTTCCAAATACAAAAGTTACTCCAAAATTCCATTTGGTCTTTTGTTGTAAACACGCGACTAAAATCAGAGCTACCGCAATTCCGGGGTTGTGTGATGATTCTGGTTCGCCGCAGTGACACAGGGTTTTTGAGGCTGGGAGGGCATCTGTGTTTGGTTAAAGTGAGCACCCTCTGCTCCAGAGGTCACACGTTCAAAGCCCTGCAGCAACACGGTTTGAGGTTCGGATAAACTCAAACACATGGAGGTGACGAGGCCCACACCTTCACACTGACACTTCTGATGTTCTGATGGCTAAGCTAACTGTTGCTCAAAGCTAATGCAAACTTTTATGAAAATGTTTAATATACATATTTTTTCAAACAACACATTTATGTAAAGCAAAAATGGAAAAAAAAAAGAGCTAACACTGAGTTAGCACTGAGCTAACACTAAGCTAACACTGAGATAATAGTGCGTTCTATTTGTCCTTGGAGGTTGAAACTCTAGTGTCAAATCTGGAAAACAATGAGCAGCGGTTTACAGTTTATGAACATTAACGAATGCCATGTAACGAATGGCAAAGAGCCACATCATACACATGGGCACACATGAACATCACCCCATCCCTTCCTCTTACACACACACCTCTGCTCAGCCAAATTATTATTATTATTAACAATATCATGTCACACACAACCATGATAATGACAGAAATGGACTCCTACAGTATAAGACCACAAGCCAGTCATTTTCAACAACGAACATTGTGTCTCACACACACAAACTCTCAGTTCAACAAATATTATCATTAAATCGGGCCGGGAAGCGTTTGATTAAAGTCCGCCTCGGCCATGTCCTCGGCCCGCGCCATGACAGTTTACAAGTGAAAATTTGCATGCTGCGTGCTGATTGGCCGACAAAGTCTGTGTGCTTGGCTTTGATTGGCTGCCGAGCTGTGGTCTGGAGAATGCCGAAGCTCCATTTCCGTGCGGTTGAGCAGCGCACATACTCACCAACTATTCTTCCTGTTCTAGTGGGAAACTGTTGTGTGTGTTGGCCCAGCGGTTAGCGACATGACATTGCGTGCAGAGGTTCGTGAGATCGAAACTCTGCAGGAACTTTTAATCTTACATTTTTTTCCTCGTCTCCCAATTCATTTATTTCAATATCAAATTAGTTCAGGGATTTTGGCAGCATTCCTGTCTAGTCCTCTTTTACTATGTAGTTAGGATGTGGGCAACACATCCCTGCGGGCGCCTCCGCAAACGCAGAGCGCCGTCTGGTACAACACAAACACAAATGTTGATATGAACGTAAAAGAGCCGCATGAAACCAGGCAAAGAGCCACATGCAGCTCGCGAGCCGCGGGTTCGCCACCCCTGCTTTAGACAAGAACGGAAAACTAAGGTACACGACAAAGCTATCATTCCTTGGTCTGTCAACAGAGCAATGACCTTACAGAACGCATGTTTTTGGTATTTTGGCCTCATATATCCTGGATATCGTATGTAGTAGACGTGCTGTTGTGTCCCTTTCAAAATGGCGGACTCGGGTTGCTACTGTACAAGTTCCCGGATCTGCGAACGCATGTATTAGCTCCGTGTTGACGTTAGCAACATTAGCATCACAGAGCATTTAAAACTACAGAGGCTCAGCAGCAGTACAGGAGCAGCTTCACAGACAGCAGGGGGTAGTAGGGAGTAACTAACGGTAAAGTAGAACCATCAATATTTTTACCTGTCAGATGTTAAATTTCATCCAAACACAGGGGCAGACATGTTGGATTGTCTACCTTTGGGAACTCTGGGTTCTGAAATGTTTCTAAGTAAGATTTCTGAGATGTGAGAATGTTCCAGAGTGAATTTACATGTCGGAACTTGGAAAATCTGACCTCCGAGGACGACAAGAATGCAGCATTAAACTGAGCTAGCTGTTGTTGTTGAGAGGAGAGAGAGAGAAAGCAAGAGAAAAGAAGAGAGAGCTAAAACTGAGCTAGCATTAAGCTTATACTGAGCTAGCCAGGTGGTGTGGTCGACTTTACAAATGTTAGTCGTATTTTGTTAATGGTAAATGTCTGGACTAAACAGACTCTAAAACACAACATACCCTACATAACAAAGACAGTGACATTATTAAATCTTAATTGTCATTTATGTTTTTATGTATTCATTATTATAGTAGAACATATGTTCTTCTGTATCTACCTCTGTATCTACCTGCGTTGCACCAATGAAATTTCCCCATGTGGGACAATAAAGGAATATCTTATCTTATCTTATGTATTTGTCCTTAGAGCCACACTTTCTAATCTGTGTATGAGACGTTCCGCTGCAAAAACCTGACTTTAAATCCTTTTTTGATCCTCAAGGGAAATTATTCAGTTTCTGCAGCGCTTCAACCTGCTCAGTCTGAGGGAGAAAAGTAACAGCAGCCATTTTAGAGCTGAAACAAGTGGATCGATTAATCACATTAATCCATTATATAGTATGTAGTATAGTTTTAACTGATTCAGTAATTGAATAATGGTTATCTGGGATTCACACAGATTTTATGTCAGAGCAGGATTCACTCAAAAACGACACGGGAAACGTTTAAATTCAGTTTTTATTATTAAATATTATAAAAAATAAAAACAGAAAGCGCCAATTACCCACATGTTTCCCTCATATTTCCCACCTACTTGCCTCATATTTCCCACATATTTTCCTCATATTTCCTACATATTTGTCTCATATTTCCCACATATTTCCCTCATATTTATAGTCCCACATATTTGGCTCATATTTCTCTCATATTCCCCTCACATTTTCCTCATATCTCCCACATATTTGCCTCTTATTTCCATAATATTTCACTCATATTTGCCATACATTTCCCCATATTCCCCACATATTTGTATCATATTTGCCTCATATTTTCCTCCATATTTGCCTCATATTTCTTTCATAATTCCCACATATTTGGCTCCAGTTTGACCTGCTTTGATGGTATTTTGTCTCAGTAAAACCTGTAGTATTTCACGCCTCTTTGTTAAAACTAACTGTTCTCTAAGCGATCCGTTCTCACTTCTGTGCTGGAATGACAGACTTTATGAAGTCATGAACCACTGAAGAACTTTGAATCTTTTTGAATATTTTGTGGGATATACAGAATATTTGTGATTTTTCCAAAACGCTCCTTTAGTCCTGGTTTTAATCTGTGCCTAGTATAGTTTTGGTCCCGATTTAGTCTGGTTTTAGTACTGATTTAGTCTGGTCTAGTCCTGATTAAGTCTGGTTTTAGTCCTGATTTAACAGTTTGTTTTAGACCTAGTTAACTGTGTGATAGTCCAGATTACTCCTGGTTTTAGACCTGGTTTCTTTAACTCCTCTTAAGTTCTGGTTTAGTTCTAGTTCAGTCTGTGCCCTTTGTCTTGTTCAAATCCTGATTTATTCAGCTTTTTGACCTACTTAACCGTGTGATAGTCCAGTTTTAATCTTGGTTTAGTCCTCCTGGTTTGGACCTGGTTTGGAACTGGTTTAGTCCTGGTTTAGACATGGTTTGCTAATTCTTTCACATAATTAGCTTTTAGTCCTGGGATCTTGCCTTGCATGAGTCCAGGTCCAGCTCTGGGTCCATCTCTGGCTCCAGCTCTGGGTCCAGCTCTTGAGACTGGACTGTGAAAAGTCTGTGTGGAATGTGCCTTTGTGCTTTTTGGCAACACTGGCTTCGCTCCGACACAAAGGGCTTTTCTTTGGGCTGTTTAATGTGTAAACAAAGCCCTGAGCAGAGTCCTAGTCCGGGATCTGAGACGGGCTCAAATAAGCCCTGATCCAGGACTTCATAGCAGGATTATCAAAGAGTTATTTTTGGACATTTTAAAAGAGCAAAAATTGTCTGGATTCCAGAATTAAGCCAAAATTAAAACATTGTGTAAATAAAATATAATCATGGAAAAACAAGTAGATTCAGTCCTGGTCTAAACCAGATCCAAACCAGGTCCAAACCAGATCCAAAACCAGGTCCAAACCAGGTTTAAACTAGGACTAAACCAGGTCTAAACCAGGACTTTCCCTTTATTGTGTTGTCCTTTAAATAATGGTTATTTGAGTCTGGATCAAAGTCGGTCTGACCCGGAGCGGTTCCCAGACGAGCCCCGCCCTCCTCAGGCCAAACAGGACCTTAGTCCTGGACCTCAGGCTGGGACCAGGACCAAGACCAGGACAGTAATTAAAGAGCAGATCCGGCAACGCTCAAGACCAAAACTATAAAGTGTCTCACACAAAGAGGAGACACGAAACTCTTTAAACCTTTTACAAACTCAACATGGTTTAGTCCTGGTTCAGACCTGGTTTCGACCTGCTTTAGTCCTGGTTTCTCCTGGTTTAGTCCTAGTTTAAGCGTTGTTTAGCCCTGGTTTAGACCTGGTTTAGGCCTGATTTATTTATCCGTCCGTACATGTTAATCTTTTACTGTCCCGAATGAAGTCAATAAATGTAAAATAATAATCACACAATAATAATTTTTCAAACTAAACCTTCACAAAAGCTGCTGTTTTTGGATAAGGTTGTTCACTGTGATGAGTTTGTTCTAGTCTGAAAAGTGGTGAAGGGGTTAATGTTTACAGAAGGGGTGTGGCCTTTGTCTTTAGCCCCGCCCCCTTTGACTTTGAGCAAACCAGTCCGAAGAACAGTCTCCCACAGAGACTAGGACTAAATCAGGATTTAACCGGATCTAAAAAGGTCTAAACCAGGACTGGAGCACAACCAAACCAGGACCAAGCCAGGTCCAAAGGGAGGTCTTAACCTGGACTAAATAAGGGTCTAAATCAGGGTCTGAAGCAGGGATTAAAGAAGATCTAAACCAGGACTAACCCCAGGTTAAAGCAGGACAAAACAAGGACTAAAAAAGTGACTAACCCCAGGCTAAATGATGGTCTAGAGCTGAGGCTAACAAAGAGCTAAACCAGGACTATACAGGGTCAGAACTAGGATGGAATCTTGGGATAAACCAGGAATAAACCAGGACTAAACCAGGACTTAATCAGGACTAAACCAGGACAGAATCCGGTCTAAATCAATACTCAACCAGGATCAAGTAAGAAATGAAGTCAGTCTACACCAGGATCCAAACAGGTTTATAACAGGACTCAACCAGGAACTAAACAAGGACTGAACCAGGACTGAACAAGGACTGAACCAGGACTGAACCAGGACTTGAACCAGGACTTGAACCAGGACTTGAACCAGGGCTTGAACCAGGGCTTGAACCAGACTTTCTTGGACCACCACGGAGGACATTTAACGTTTGTGCAGAGGATTATTATTTTTAGTTTTTTGTTTGACTTACTTTTTAAACAGAGTCATGAAACTGTCTGGACCAATCGGCTTCTTTCCTCGCTGCCCTGGTTCCCTCGGCAACCGGGACCCCCGCTCCAGGTACACGCAGCGTTCAAGGGCACGGGTTTAGCGGGTTTAGCTTACAGAGGTTGTTTAAAGAATGGAACACATACTTTACAATTGACTTAAATGATCTTTTTCACAGTTAGTGTGATTTACTTCTTTTTATATATTACAAATATCATAACATGCCCGAGATGTACTAGGCCATGGAGAGACTTGTATACAAGTAGAGCTACTTTAAAGTATGTTCTCTGAGCCACAGGTAGCCAGTGCAGAGACCTGAGAACAGGACTAATGTGATGGTACTTCCTGTTTCTAGTCAGGACCCGAGCAGCAGCGTTACGGATGTACTGCAACTGTTTTACAGCTCGTTTGGAGAGGCCAGTGAGCAGGCTGTTACAGTAGTCTAATCTACTGGAGACAAACACATAGATAAGTCTCTCAAAGTCTGGTTTAGACACTATACTTGCGAGACTCTGGATGTGACTGCCAACACTCTCTTGGTTTCTGTGGGCACAAAGACGATGATTTCAGTCTTATCTGAGTTCAGCTGGAGAAAGTTGTTTTGCATCCACACACTGATCTGTTGGATGCAGTGACAGAGTGAATGCACTGGTCCATATTCATCTGCCGTCAGTGAAACATAGATCTGAGTGTCGTCTGCATAATTGTGATAGGACACATTTTTGCTGCGTATCAACTGACCTAATGGCAGCATGTAGAGGTTGAACAGACGGGGTCCCAGGATTGAGCCTTGGGGGCACCCACACAAGTCAGGGGCATGTGGTCTGAGACACAGTTACCAATTTCAACAAAGCACTTCCTGTCTTCTAGATAGGACTTTAACCAATTTAGGGCAGTGCCAGTGATGCCCACCCAGTCCTCTAGTCTCTGTAAGATGATCCCATGATTGACAGTGTCTAAAGCAGCACTCAGATCTAACAGAATTAAGACAGACTTTGCCCGTGTCAGTGTTCAGGTGGATGTCATTTATCACCTTCACAACAGCAGTCTCAGTCCTGTGATGACGTCTAAAACCTGACTGAAAACCATAAAATGAGGTGTTTATTAAGAGGAAATATGTGAGCTGTTGGTAAAAGGTTGTTTAACCTTTTCAAGGACTTTGCCTCAAAATAGCAGATTAGAGATGGGCCGGTAATGACTAGGTACTGCAGCATCAAGACTGCACTTCTTTAGGAGAGGCTTTATGACCGCAGTTTTCAAAGGCATTGGGAATGTTTCAGATTGAAGCGACATGTTAACTATCAGGGAGTGAACAAACTGTTCAGCACAGACTTTAGAAATCTGGTGGGGAACACATCGAGGCAGCATGTAGATGAATTGCGTGAATCCTGGACAGTTTTGTCAGTTACAGGTGCAAAGTTTGTTAGCTCTAAGTGTCTAGATGGTTTTGAGGTTGTTTTTTGCATCATGGAATTTATAGCATTTATTGGCCTGAACTTTGTCATAAAAAATAATGCAAACTCATTACACTTGGATGTAGAAATTAGTTCTAACGGCAGCTGAGCTGGAGGGTTTTTAAATAATTTTACTGTGGCAAATAGGACACGTGAGTTGTTACTGCAGCTTCAAATTATTTCTGAAAAATATCCTTCCCTAATTCTACATACAATCAGGTTGTACATGTACAACTTTTCTCTGTAAATCTCTTGACTTGCGTCTTTTCCATTCCTGACGGAATCATCCTTTCTCCATGGCGCTTACTGCTTATTTTTAACAATTTTAACCTTCATGGGGCAATGGTGTCCAGAACATTCAAAACACTAGATGTAACAGAGTTCAACAAATAATTTACATTAGAACATGAGACATTTTCAAAGTTTATAATTTCTTTAAACAGTGCACCTATGCTGTCATTTATGTGTCTCCTCCGAACAACTGCAGGACCAGCTGATGGTTTGGGAAAAACAGATAGGTCAACGCAAAAATGATCAGACAGAGCAGCATCGACCACATTGACATTTGAAATATTAACCTCCTTTGTTATTAACTAATTAAATTGATTGTAACAAACACACTATTACAATAAAACTGTGAGGGGAAAAAATGAAAATGAAGCAGTAATACTGTAAATAATCTTTAAATGTCGTTACATGAACAGTATATTGGTTAAAATAAAAACAGTAATGTTGTCTCTTGAGTAACATATTGAACAGGGTAACAGTCTTTATTCAAAGTGACAGGTTTTTACCGTTTTCTAATCTTGACTTTATTTGCTGTATAGTTTTACACCAATCATGTAAGTATTTGTGGAGAAAATGTTGAAAAATCTGTAGAAAATGACAGGAAGTGACATCACACTAGGGATACTCATTCCAGTCAAAGTTTAGGCAGAATTCACACAAAGAAACAACTTTTTTTATTCTCTAAATATGAATCCAATAAAATGAAAATAATATGTGTCAAATAAAAAAAATAAATGTTTTTGCGCCGTGTTTGCTGGGTAATTTCCTAGATTTACAACCAGGAATGTGATATTCTGTGATATTTGTTTTTATAATTTCAGGCAAAATGTTAAATATTTATCTTAACTGCATTTTAGTTCAATGAGTCGTCCGACCAGTAGGGGGCACTTGACGTTCCGCAGACCTGCTTTACTTAAATCCTTTGTTACTGTTTGTGTTCCTTCTCCTTCAGTTATAATTTAGTGTGTCTATTCTGTTGTTCTGTCCTGTATTTGATAGTTTGTTCATCACATTTTTCCTTCTAGCGTTTGTTTGTGATGGCCTGATATTCCTCCTCTTCAGACACTTCTTCACATTTTGAGGCCATTCATCTCTCTCAGGGATGATCACGTCTTTTAAACATCCTCCGCCTCTAAATTGACACGTTCTGCTGTAGCTTGACTTTTGGAATCTCCCGTTTGTGGTTCAGGTTTAGACCTGGTTTTGTCCTGGTTTGGTTCAGTTTAGTCCTGCTTTAGACCTCAGTGTTCTTGCTGAGGGGTTTTGGCATGGCGGGCCCCCATGTGCGCGCCAAAGCACCACGGCGCTCGCACGGTACCCAAAAGATATGGAAAGCCAATATGGCGTAAATTAAGAGAACGCCGTCTGACGGAAAATACGGTGCGATACGCCGTTCCTAAGTGGCGGAGTGTGATCATATTGGCTTTCCATATTGAGCGCGAGCGCAAATTTTTTAAGTGCTTTCTGCGAGCGCCGCCTACGGCTGTCCAACCTCAGCCCAGTGAGAACACTGGACCTGATTCAAACCTGGTTTAGACCTGGCTTAGTTCTGCTTTAAGATAAGATAAGATATTCCTTTATTGTCCCACATGGGGAAATTTCATTGGTGCAACGCAGGTAGATACAGAGGTAGATACAGAAGAACAGATCACTTATAGGAAGTCTGAAAAACACTTTCAGTAGAAGATCTCCTATAAATAAAATCTCCCATAGACAAATAAATAAATACATAAATACCATTGCATGTGATCACGACAGTAATTGCACATGAATATGTGTCACGACAGCACATAGATTGCACATGAATTTCACAGTAATTGCACAGTAATTGCACATGAATTCCAACAGCAATTGCACATATGACAGAATTGCACATGGTTAGGTCAGTATTGCGAGTGTTCAGTACTAACAGTTTTTGTTATAAAGTCTGACAGCAGCAGGAAGGAAAGACCTACGGAACCTTTCCTTCACACATCGAGGGTGGATCAGTCTCTCACTGAAGCTGCTCTCCAGAGCGGAGAGAGTGTCCTGCAGGGGGTGACACTCATGGTCCAGCATAGATGTGAATCTAGCCAGGACCCTCCTGTCCCCCACCTCCTGCACCGAGTCCAGAGCACAGCCCAGGACGGAGCTGGACTTCTTGATGACTCTGTCCAGCCTCTTCCTCTCCCTCTCTGTGATGCTGCTGCTCCAGCAGGCCACACCTACAGGAGATGATGCCACCACAGAGTCGTAGAAGGTCTTCAGGAGTGGCCCTGTCACTCCAAAAGACCTGAGTCTCCTCAGGAGGTAGAGCCGACTCTGACTCTTCCTGTACAGTGCGTCTGTGTTATGAGTCCAGTCCAGTTTGTGGTTCAGATGAACACCCAGGTACTTGTATGAGTCCACTCTCTCAATGTCCCATCCCTGGATGTTCACTGGTGAGGGGGCAGTGGGGTGGCGTCTGCGGAAATCCACCACCATCTCCTTGGTCTTCCCCGCGTTGATGAGGAGGTGTTTACTATGAGGAGGTGTTGATGAGGAGGTGTTTACTAAGACTAAACCAGGTTTACACCTGGTTTGGTCTTGGTTTAGACCTTATTCTCAGTTGTTGTTGTTGTTGTTGTTGTTGTTTTATGGCAGTTGGCATCCAAGTGTTGCATTATTCTCAGTCTTCTTGTTCTGAATGGACTTGTCACTTCAAAGCTCTTTAAACACAAAGGTTTTTAGCCGATGACCCACTTTTCATTCAAACTAATCCAGACTTCTCGTGTCGCCGTGGAAACAAACTGTAAAATGGATTACTCTAGTGGTACTGTTACTACAAACTCACTTTACCACAACTTAAATTTTAACTTAACGTTCCTGGTCACACTCAAGTCCAAGCTTTATAATCAATAGGTATTTGGAACGCTGACAGTGATTTGGTTTGGTCCAGTCGCTGAAATGTTCCAGATAAGATGACAAATGCTGATGATATTTTCCTCTGAGTTTTAAAGTGAAGCACAGAAACACAAGCTTCTTTTCACAGACTTTGGCTCCAGTGTTAGGTTCAGTTGAATGTTGACAGTGAACATCCGCCTTGAGCGCAGCATGACTGAATGCAGCACGACTCTGAACGCAGCACAAAACTGAACGCAGCACGAAACTGAACACACTGACGCTGAACGCAGCTTGACTGAACGCGCTGGCCTTGATTGCAGCTCGGTGACGTCATCCTCTTTTGTGTGATGATGGACAGACTCATTCATAGACTCTGGAGTCAAACTGTGAAGAGCGAGTTATGGAGACGGAATATTAATTCACACCAATAAGACTTGGTTTAGTCCTGGTTTAGAACTTATTTAGTCCTGGTTTAGACCTTGTTTAGACCTTGTTTAGACCTTGTTTAGCCCTGGTTTAGACCTGGTTTAGCCCTGGTTTAGACCTGGTTTAGATCTGGTTTAGACCTGGTTTAGACCTGGTTTAGACCTGGTTGAGTCCTGGTTTAGATCTGGTTTAGTCCTGGTTTAGATCTGGTTTAGACCTGGTTTTGCCCTGATCTAGTCCTGGTTTAGACCTGGTTTAGACCTGGTTCAGTCCTGATTCAGTCCTGGTTTAGACCTGGTTCATCCCTGGTGTTGAGGGAGAGTGATTTAAATGTCTCAGTGAACATGATGGATCTGTTTTTCTGATATGATGACATAAATTGCATAATGTTTTGTTGTTTGACTGCAGTTGGGACGACAGCAGTTCAGTGAGCAGTGGAATCAGCGACAACATTGACACCGACGATATCAACACCAGCTCATCCATTTCCTCCTACGCCAATACGCCGGCCACTCAGAGGAAACAGCTCAACTCACAGGTACTTAATGGGTCTGAATCTGGTCTGAACTGAATCCCAATCGGGTCTTACCCAGGTCTGAACTGGTTTGTGGCGATTTTGTTGCTGGGTTCTGAAAGTAAATCTCTGAAATCAAATGTCACCAACATACAAAATGCAGAGACAATTTGCACTCAAGGATTTTACTAGTGGTTAAATCATAAAGTAGTTGAGATTTACCTCAGCCACTGTTACTGAACGAGACAGAACCAGGACTAAACCCGGTCCGTCCCCTGTCTAAACCTGTCCAGGGTCAGCTGTAGTTCAATGTGACATTCCAGTTTGAGGAATTCACTCTCGGCCCCAGACTCACATGAGCCGAGCGTGACACAGACAAGAACCACAAGACACTTTGTAAACAAAGTAAGTGCAGCGAAAAACGAGTATATTCTGTTACTGCCCTCATCCTGCAGACATGGACTTCAGGTTCAGTCCTGGTTAAACCTGGTTTAGTCCTGACTTAGTCCTGGTTTAGTACTGACTTAGTCCTGGTTTAGTCCTGACTTAGTCCTGGTTTAGACCTGGTTCTGTCCTGGTTTAGACCTGGTTCTGTCCTGATTCAGACCTTGTTTAGACCTGGTTATGACCTGGTTCTGTCCTGGTTTAGTCCTGGTTATGTCCCTGTTTAGACCTGGTTTAGTCCTGGTTATGTCCTAGTTTAGACTTGTTTATGTCTTGGTTCTGTCCTGGTTTAGACCTGGTTCAGACCTGGTATAGACCTTGCTCAGACCTGGTTAAGACTTGGTTTAGATCTGGTTATTTCCTGGTTCAGACCTGGTTTAGACCTGGTTTAGACCTGGTTTCCGTCCTGGTTTAGACCTTGTTCAGACCTTGTTCAGACCTTGTTTAGACCTGGTTTAGACCTGGTTTAGACCTGGTTCAGACCTTGTTTAGACCTGGTTCAGACCTGGTTCCGTCCTGGTTTAGACCTGGTTCCGTCCTGGTTTAGACCTTGTTTAGACCTTGTTTAGACCTTGTTTAGACATGGTTTGGACATGGGTTTAGACATGGTTTAGACATGGTTTAGACTTGGTTTGGGCATGGTTTAGACCTGGTTTATACATTGTTTAGACCTGGTTTAGACATGGTTCTGTCCTTGTTTAGTCCTGATGCCGTCCTGGTTTAGACCTGGTTTAGACCTTGTTCAGACCTTGTTTAGACCTGGTTCAGACCTTGTTTAGACCTGTTTTAGACCTGGTTCCGTCCTAGTTTAGACCTTATTTAGACCTTGTTTAGACCTTGTTTAGACATGGTTTGGACATGGTTTAGACATGGTTTAGACATGGTTTAGACCTGGTTTAGACCTGGTTTAGACCTGGTTTAGACCTGGTTTAGACCTGGTTTAGACCTGGTTCAGACCTGGTTCAGACCTGGTTTAGACCTGGTTTATACCTGGTTTAGACCTGGTTCTGTCCTTGTTTAGTCCTGATTCCGTCCTGGTTTAGACCTGGTTTAGACATTGTTATGTCCTGGTTATGTCCTGGTTCAGCCTTTATTGGCCTGTTTGCTTTGTGAATTGCTCCTCTCCACCTGGACCTGTGTGACAGCCTTTTGTTGACACTTTAAGCACAGAAAACGAATCATAATATTGTGAGAGAGAAACCGAGAGAGCACATCTAACATGATTTAATAAAGTCTGTGTAGCTTCTGAAAACACAGCTGAAGTGTTTGTTTTTTTTAAGTCAGGGAGCGTTCAGTTAAAGTCTCTGACGCTTACCTGTAGCTATCCTGTCTGTGGGGTCGAAACCTTAAATAAACCGTTTGCTGTATAGTCACTAGCGTTAGCCATGATTATGAATACATTCTTAAATAAACTGTTAGCTGTAAGGTCGCTAGCGTTAGCTGTGATTATGAATAAACTCTTAATTAAACCATAAGCTGTAAAGTTGCTAACATTAGCCATAATTGTGAATAAATGCTTAAATAAACCATTAGCTGTAAGATCACTAATGTTAGCTGTGATTATGAATAAACTCTTAAATAAACCTTTAGCTGTAAAGTCGCTAGTGTTGGCTATAATAATGAATAAACTCTTAAATAAACCATTAGTTGGAAAATTTCTAATGTTAGCTGTGATTATGAATAAACTCTTAAAAAAAAAACTTTAGATTAAACTTTGCTAGCGTTAGCCATGATTATATATGAGTATATGAGTATATACCGGTTCAGTCCTGGTTTAGACTTGCTTGTGCCCTTAAACTGCTCTGAATGTGTTAATGTTACAGTGCAGGTTGTAAAACTCGACAGTCTTTAACAAACACTTGGCAACCGGCGGTAAACTGCCCTCCTTCAGGCATTAAGCGACCCAATGCTCTAAAAAACTCCTGAAGATCCTCTGTAAAAGTCGGCTGTTCAGTCTTGCGGATATGCAGGAAAAACCACCACCAAACTTATAATGTGCAATCAAGATTTAGCTCACTGTGCACATTTTACACACATAACAGTTGAGAGGAGATTAAAGCAGAAGTAAATCTAGTTATAGAGCTCCCCCTGCAGTTCCCTTGTGAAAATAAATTGTCGGAGAACAGACGCAAAAGCTTTTCTAAAAAAAAAAATCTTTCTTTCTGTATCATAATAAGACAGTACAAAAACATTTAACATGATCAAATATAAACAGAGCCAGGGTTTTTTCAGGAGAGTTGTCTTTTGGTTAAAGTCTGGTTTTACGCCCAGAGACAAAAGGGGGGCAATAACACTTGATATCACTTCAAACTCTCCAAAAATACATATTTAACTATCCCAAAGACTTACAGAGATGTTTATTAAGGTGACAATGTTATTACTTAGTTCTGCTTTAAAGATCTTGCGTTACAGGGTTAAAACATTTGCACAGAATAAGACCTCATGGAGACACAAAGAGTTGTGTTGGAAGGCACTAAGTTAATAAACTTTGAGTGCCTTGACCCATGTCAAAGCAGTAACATCTCCATAGAGTCAAGCAGAAAAGTTACATAGCGCCCCCATAAACTCTGTGTTTGTGTTTTCAGCCAGTGACAGATGCAGAGAAGCATGTGGCCTCTTCGGGACAGTGGACCTCAGACTCTGGAGCAAAACTGGACCAAAGGGCTCACGGTAGAAAGAACCAGGGATCAGCCCAGACCGGGGCCCAGACCGGGGCCCAGACCGGGGCCCAGACTGGGTCCTGGAGGCGGGGCCTGAGCGCACAGGTCGGCGTCACTTCCCCCAGAACCAAAACCAGCTCCACAGCCAGCAACGCGAACAGCACCGCCCGGGGACAGCACACAGGTACTGCTGGTGTGTTTATTATTTTCAAATCAGATAATTGAACGGTTACCTGTCCCACATTAGGGAAATTGTTATAAATGCAAAATGGCAACAATTGAAAAGTGTTTTCAGACATATTAGCGCGCCCCCTGGAGTAGCCTCAATGCTCTAGATTTAAAGCTAAACCCATAAACTTAGACTTTGGAATGTTTTATGTCTGTTCTCTTTTACAGCTAAAACGGATGATGTAAAAGTGTCGGAGAAAGGCAGAGTTTCTCCTCCCTCTGACACTACAGACGAACTCAAAAAGACATCGCTCTGTCCGAGTCGCGGCTCCACAAACCTGCTCCTGACACAGACACTTCCAGAGACCAGCGCTTTGTCCTGCCGCGCCCCAAACTCAGGCTCCTCTTTCGGGTTCAAGAAGTCGAGCACTCTGGTCACGGCCAGTGGCGCCACCATCACCAGCGGCTCGGCCACACTCGGGAAACTGCCCAAGTCTGGAACCAGAGCTCTCACTGGAGGTGATCAATGCAAAATAATGTGAAGGTTTTTAAAAAGATTTATAGTTTATATGTATTCAGTTTATATTTCTGAGACACTTCAGGGCTAATCCATTAAATTAACAATTATGTCATTAATTAATCGATTGGATAAATAGTTTGCGAAAGGCCCTTAAAGGAATAATAGAGGATTTTTCGCCGAATTGAGAACTCAAGCGACTGTTAGTCCCTTTTTGAAAAGTGCGCATGTGCTCACTCGCCCCCATGCGGAAGCACGCAACAGCCTCGCTGCTACACGTGTGTTTGTTTATTAGCGCAACGGATCACATCGCATCTCTCGTCTCCGCAGATTTCCGTCTCTTCTGAGCCAGTCTTTCTCTGTCGTCATTTTGTACTGCACACTGAAGGAACTCGCTAAACAAACACCAGCATATCAACCACGCATGCGCAGCCAGGGAAACGTGGTGCTATGCTGGGAACGAGATAGAACGAGGCTGCAGGTGTGGGAGGACTTATCAACTGTCCACGCCACGAGGAAACGAGACTCAGACTTGGCGCCAAAAAAATCCTCCATAATTCCTTTAGAATTAGATTTTCTATAAATTTGACCCAGAAAAAGCTAAAGTTAAGCACTTGACGCTCTCTGTTCATTTACAAACATTATAGGTTTTTCATAAATTACACTAAATAGAGGTAAGTCATTATAGTGTGTCATTTTCATCTAATTCTTGCAGTCTTTTTATGTCTGTGCCTGATAGCAATTATTCTATTACAAAATTAGTTCATTAATATTATCTCAATGATCCATTAGTTAGGGGTTTTTGTATTACACACTTCACACATTATGAATGAGGTGGGAGGAGCCTCATTTCCGTCACACACTGCATTGGACAATAAAGAGTAGTTTACCTGTCATGCTGCTGTTTTGTTTAAATTGTAAATGAGAATAGGTTCTTAGATAAATGTATAAATAAAAGGTTACATTTAGGCAATATTATGTTCTATGCACTAAATGTATTCATGTCTCCAGTTTACTTTGGTCTTGGTACAAAATTGCTAAAACAAAAGTTTGATGAAGCAGCCATTTTGAATGCTTTGGTTTAAAGGACAAACATTATGCATTATTTGTGTTGTTATCAGCCTTTAAACATGTTTTTGAGTACCTTTAGTTTGGCATCTCATGTTGTACTGATCGTGATTAGAGGGTAGAAATGCTCAAATCGAGTCTGGAGATTATATCTGGAGTCAAAAACAGCAGATTATCAGAGCCACGTCACAGATGGAGAAAACTTCAGTTATTGAGGAGATTCAAAACTGAGTGTTTTTGAGGCTTGGAGGGAGAGGACTTTCTAACCGGGATTCATCAAACTGTGAATGAAGCTTAAAGGCGCAATGGATGATTTTTCGGCGATTTGAGAACGCAGGCGGAAGTGCTCATGCGCACTCCCCCGTGTGGACTGATACAACACACACCTGCGTTTGTTTATTAGCGCGACGGATCACATTGCATCTCTCGTCTCCCATAGATTTCAGTCTCTTATGAGTCAACTCGAACTGTCTTTCTCCGTCCTAATTTTGTCCCGTACACGGAGGGAACTATATTATGATAGATCAATGCGCTTAGACACGCGGAACCGTGCTGCTCTCGGGGGACGAACCAGACGTGGCTGCAGGTGAGTGGTAGGTGCGTTTTATGATTGATACGTGGCAGAACTAATCGGCTGTCCACGCCACGAGGAAATAAGACTAAAATTTGGGCCAAGAAAATCGTCCATTCAACCTTTAATGTAACTCCAGCTGTGTTTGTAATGAGGAACAATGTTAAAAGAGGGTTAGAGGAGAGAGAAAGTTGCATAATATGTCCTTTAAGTCATTCTGACCTCGCATCTACTGCACTTTGATTGGTCTGAAAGCATTTTTTGGATGCCCTCTAACCTTTTACCTCCAGACTGACTTCCTGTTTACAGTATAACACATGGAGAAAGTATAAGTAAGTAAGTATGTATATATATATATATATATATATATATATATATATATATATATATATATATATATATATATATATATATATATATATATATATATATATATATATATATATATATATATATATATATATGTATGTATGTATGTATGTATGTATGTATGTATGTGTATATATATATATATATAATTATATATGTATATATATATATATATAATTATATATATATATATATATATATATATATATATATATATATAATTATATATGTATATATATATATATATATATATATATATATATATATATATATATATATAATTATATATGTATATATATATATATATATATATATATAATTATAATTATAAATATATATATATATAATTATAATTATAAATATGATAGATATAGATTTATAGATATATGTTTTGCGCACGCTGTAGAATTAACACCAGTTTTATTTAGTCTCAAAGTAGACTCTTTCTCACTCACTCGCGCGGAGCGGCGCACCGCGGAGCTTTACAGCACACAGCTGTGGGGCACACACGCTCTCTCTGAGACTACGTCACGGGTGGGCGGGGCACACACGCTCTCTCTGAGACTACGTCACGGGTGGGCGGGGCACACACGCTCTCGCTGAGACTACGTCACGGGTTGGGCGGGGGAGCCAGATCGCTCTTCGCAAGGGTGGGGGCGAATATCAAACCACGCCGTTTGCATTTCCGGGTTGGTATGGGTGATATTTCTTAACTATTATGTTATGGGTGTTGCACAACCCTTATTATTATTATCAATTATACACTTAGGATAGACTACAAAACATGAAAAAAGCATGTTATGGCACCTTTAATACACGTAATATAATATAAACTCTAAAATGTGTTGATGCTTCCTCTGCAGCTGGAAGTCTGAAGTCTGGACAGGAAGTGGGCAGTCTCCTGGGTCACCATGACGACGCCTTCTTACCCATGAGCGCTCGAGGTTCGCTGCAGTACCGCAGTCTGCCCAGGCCGGGGCGCTCTGGAGCCGCCGCAAGGAACGGCAACAGGTCATCCACGAGCAGCATCGAGGCGGCTGTTCTGTCTGTGACCAATAAGAACCTGGGCAAACTGACCAATCAGACGGACCGAGAGAAGGGGGCTGAGCCTGCAGCAGGAAGTGTGGGGAGGCAACAAGTGTCCTCACCGACCCTACGCAGGTGAGCCATGAAAATACAGCAGACAGTTCACACTTCCGAAGTGTGTCTGAGGCTTAATCACCAAATCTTAAATAACAATAAGCCGTGTTATTTACATCAGCGTGGACAAAATTAACTAAACGTTCTACCAAAATGTAAAACGAGTCAGCGCTAACGTGTCAACAGTGATGTCTGGAGCAGGAATGTTATCATTTACCACAGAATTTAAGGGAACAAAGCAACTTCAAAAAGCAACTCAAAATGCATTATTTTAAACAAATGCATCTATGTGAATGAGACAAGGCAATTTAAAGTGCTTCACACAACAGGAAAAAAATGCATTAAAATCAAAAAGACATGACAGAAATCTCAAAACCTTCATTTCTATTCATTGAATTGAATTTAGCAATTTTGCTGGCATGAATCATACATTTTGTCCATGCTTAGAGATCCGCAAGATGGAAAACCAAATCTATTGGACCACACTGGCAGAGACTCCAGACTTTCTTTCTCATATTTATTTGACATTTCCAGCATGACATGTGTCTCCGGGATGGGCACATCGCTTTTAGATTGATTCTTTCCCATGTTTGACTGTCCCTAGACGTCAAGGCACTATCTGCCTTGACGTCTAGGGACAGTCTCGTCTGCCCCCTCCCTAGATTTAGCTTTCGCTCAACTAATTGTCCCAGACAAAACTCGACCAAAGCTTTTAGTGTTAAAACTCACTCTTGATCACTGGGTGCTTCTCAGGAAGAGCCTGGGCGCCAGGTTCTTCCTGGACTTTGCAGTGGCCTTAGTGCTGGTTGACAATCTAACCAGTGTGTGTTCTAACCCTCTCCCCATGAGCAACACATTACTGTTGTGTTGAAACTATATTTAACCTGGAACTATATTTAACTATATTTGTCGTTTTAGTCATCAAACTTCTTCCTCTCTTGTTTTGGAATCTGCATTTGGTCCAGATAATGATTATTCGATTGTGCTGTTGTTCGATTACTCAATGGTAATGTTTTACATTGGTCGATGTGTCACTTTCCTGGTGGAGAGTCATCTGTTTGTCTCTGTGGCGATGTCATTGCTTTCCCAGGAAAGTATCACGGTGTGACGTTAAAATGATCATCAGACCAGGTTACAGGTCCGAAAACGTCCCCCTGAAACGCTGTAACTGGACTTTGTGACTTTTATCTTCCAGACTCTTCGGAGGAAAACCGTGTAAACAAGGTCCGATCACAACGGCTGAGAACATGAAGAACTCCACCATCATCTCCAACCCTCACATCTCCAACAGCACAGAGGCAAACCAGGGAGACAGCGAACAGGTCTGACCTCTGATCCTCTGACCTTCTCCTCTGCTCCTCTGACCTTCTTCTCTGACATCTGAACTTCTCCTTTGACCTCTGACCTTCTCCTCTGCTCCTCTGACTTCTGACCTTCTCCTCTGACCTCTGACCTTCTTGTCTATTTTATTTAAACATTCATCTGTGTTTATCTCTGTGAATCACACAAACATGACAGAACAGGCTCTGCAGGATCCATCTGTCTCTAAAACTATGACTTCACTTTGACTCTGACTCAGGTTAAAGTAACTCCTTTGTTCATTATTTAGTTGAAAACAACTTTAGTAAATGTAACTTTTGTATTAAAGGCACACTAGTTGTTTACTTGATAACAGTTATAATAATGATATTATTTAAGTTTATGTTGGTTTGGTGTCGGAATAGGAATACAGTGAACCCTCGTTTATCGCGGGGGTTACGTTCCAAAACGAACCCGCGATAGGCGAAATAGTAAACTTTATTTTTTTACAGTTATTATACAATGAAATACTCCATAAAACATTGAAGCTCACGCGCGCCGCTCTCACCGGCCTCTCACGCGCGCCGCTCTCACCGGCCTCTCACGCGCGCCGCTCTCACCGGCCTCTCACGAGCGCCGCTCTCACTGGCGTCGTTCGCAGCTCACACGCGCGCTCTCACTGGCGTCTTTCGCAGCTCACACGCGCGCTCTCACTGGCGTCTTTCGCAGCTCACACGCGCGCTCTCACCGGCCTCGCAAACTTCAATTTGGCAAGCGGTTTTACGTACGTGTACATATTAATCCATAACGTTATTGACACACAGGTAGAGAAGACGCGGAGAGACTGTTTAGCCAATCAGAATGCAGAACACAATGCATGATGAAAATCCGCGAAGCAGCGAGACTGCGAAAAGTGAACCGCGTTATAGCAAGGGATCACTGTAGATCGTTTATGGTACTTTTAGTAAAAACAAAGATAATCTTTTATTTGTTTATGTTTACTTTCTACACACCAAATTACACCAAGAAGTTTTTTTTTATGTTTTATACCTTATATTTTGAATAGTCTGAAGTGTGTAATTACTGTGATATTATCATCAATTGCCATTATGTTAGCCATGACACAAAATGTCAATATTGTCCTATCATAGAAAAAGATTTAAGTGTCGTCTTCTGGACACTGTTTTAAATATCTATATATGTTTGACCCTTATATTTGTCATGTCTCCAGGCCTCGACCCCAGGCTCTGTGTACTCGTCCTCAGGCCCCTCCGGCAGCCTGACCTGGGGCACCTCCATGAGCACCTCGTCAGGCCCCAGCAGAGAGGGCACACTGGGGCTCGGGGGCTCGGGAAGCATGGGCTACGCCTCTGTCAGCAGCATGCACACCAGCAGCGAGTCCATCGACATGAGCGTGGGCAGCAGCGTGCACCAGCGAGACGACACGGCTGCCCTGGGGCGGACGGGCAGCGTGAAGACTGGCGTCTCCGACAGGTGAGGGAGGGTGGGGCTTTAACTGTACTCTGTGGACCAGGTTTGAGCTGGGAACCGGGTCGGAACCAGGATCATGTCTGAGCCGAGATTTTTAGTCTTTACCAGGTCTGAGCCAGGATCTTAGCTAGGACCAGGTCTGAGCCGGGATCTGGATCAGAACCAGGTCTGAGCCGAGACTCGGGTCCAGACTAAGATCCTGGCTCAGACCCGGTCCAGACTAAGATCTCGATTCAGACCCGATCCAGACTTAAGATCCCGACTCAGACCTGGTACTTGTACAATTTTTTTTTCCTAAATCTTGTCTCTCTTTGGCCTCAGTCCTCTGTCATCTCCTTCGGTCTCTCCACTTTTCTCTCGAAACACGTTGCCTCGGAAACAGGAAAGGTAAAACTCTGTAGATTTAGTTCAAACACAGACTCTGACGCACAGAACCGGACTCCAAACGTCAGGATTTAGTTTACGTCATTCGACTCACAAAACCATAAATGACGCTGGGATTCATGTCCAGAGTCGTAATATTTATTACACATGAACCAAACAGTATCTGCACAAACTAAATATGAAACAAACACATTTTAATCATCAAAACAGTGAGTATGTGCAAACACATAAAAAGAAACACAATTGTAATAATGTTTTTTAAACTCATGATATTTCGATACAGAAGCCCACAATATCATCACGATATTTGTGTATTAAGATATTTTAGACGTGCCTAAGGTGTTGGACAATTGTCAACAAGACAACAATTGTCTTTAAAGTAGGGCTGAAACATTGATTGATTGATTAATTAATCACAACTAATAAATTGCTGAAATAATTGTTTATCATTTTGTATATTATGTGCGCTTATTTAGTCATTAAATAATCATTATCTGGACAATTCACAGACAAATATTAACACGTTCTGAGAGAAGAGGGTACACGACTAACCAGTGCATCAGCCATAAATACAGTCAATCTGGACATTTATCTGACTTAGATCTGGACGTTTATCTGACTTAGATCTGGACGTTTATCTGATTTAGATCTGAACGTTTATCTGACTTAGATCTGGACTTTTATCCGACTTAGATCTGGACGTTTATCCGACTTAGATCTGGACGTTCATCCGACATAGATCTAGACGCTTATCTGATTTAGATCTGGACGCTTATCTGATTTAGATCTGGACATTAATCTGATTTAGATCTAGACGCTTATCTGACTTTGATCTGGACGTTAATCTGATTTAGATCTGGACCTTTATCTGACTTAGATCTAGACGCTTATCTGACTTAGATCTGGACCTTTATCTGACTTAAAGTCTAACCCTGGACCTAAAGGACAAACTGAGGCCCGGCTCTGTGTGGCAGCCTGTGTCTTTTGTCCCTGGTGTTTTCTCTGTGTTGTGTTCACGGTCCTGTACATGTTCTGAACCACCAGTAAAACATCAGGACTGTGTGTTGACCTGTCTGTTGTTTCGTTCTGGTTCATTCTGCTCGTGTTTGACGCCTTTATTTGTTTATTATTTATTATTTTCATTTTATAGATTTATTTTATTTTATTCTCAGTTCATTGAGCGGTGGTCGAAACACGCTGCCAAAGAAAGCACTCAGGTACGGCTCTCCCTGCTGGCCGCTCTGCCCTATTCACTCCTTTAACCCTGCGTCTGTATCAATCTGAGGTCATTTGAGGTCATCTGAGATCATCTGAGATTATCTGTGATCATTTGCAATAATCTGAGATCATTTGAGATCATCTGTGATCATCTGTGATCATATGAGATAATTTAGGATAATCTGTGATCATCTGAAATCAACTGAGATCATCTGAAATCATCTGTGATCATCAGAGATCGTCTGAGATCATCTGTGATCATATGAGATAATTTGGGATAATCTGAGATAATCTGTGATCATCTGAAATCAACTGAGATCATCTGAAATCATCTGTGATCATCAGAGATCGTCTGAGATCATCTGTGGCTTCTGGTTTTTGTGGCTTTAAAAATGGTGCTTTTAAAACTGCAAAAATAATGTTCTGTATGAGTTGAAATTATTAGAATTTTAATATTTATTTAAACCTAGTTTAACAATTAAAATGTAAAATAGCATAATCTCTGAGGCTGGAAATAAAAAGCACAGTAAATTTATAGAGTAAAATTATTATTATTATTATTATTGTAACTTCTTGACTTCATATCGTGTATAAGAGACTGTTCTAGTGAACTAGCAAGGAAAATTGTCAACAGTGTGTGTTTGTGTGTGTTATTATTATTATTATTATTATTAAGAAAGAAAAAATATTAAATACAGAAATACAGAAATGCATTGTTATGATAAGGTCTAAATATATGAATTTAAAAAAAAAAACTACTTAATTACACATTTCAAGTAATTTTGATTCATGTTGATTTATTATTATTTATTTATTTTTGCAGTGAATCCCTTTTGGCTTTTGTGGCTCAGATTTGTGATTATTTTGTGATTTTCAAATGCTTTGTTTGATTCAAATGAAACTAAAGCCTGACTTTGTTGATTCAAATCTAGGGGAATGTGTTTTTTTTATGTTAGTTTATTGATGATCTCATATTTTCGAGTGACAAACGGCTTCATCATCTTTCACATTCTGACGAGTCTCGGGATCAAACATCAGAAACTTTAGAGAAACTTTTGCCAAAACACTGTGAAAAAGGAAAAGCCATGAAACATTTTTATCCAAATTAAGGTGGAAGTATGGTGACTGAAGGCTTCTAGTTTTGAATGAAGCGTCTCATTGACATTTACTCTTTGCGTCCCAGTGTCATTTTTAGAAACCGTCGGAAAAGAAACAATAAAAACAGAGTAATAATAGAGTTTTTCTAGATGAAAGTGACAAAAGGATGATTAAACCCACATTCAGGAGCTTCTTCTGTTTTCTGTGGTTTTTACCTCTAGTGTCACTGCGTTTGTGTTTGTCCTCCGAGTCCTGATGTGTGATTGTTCCACAGGTACGGCCCCGCCCCTCAGCCACGAGGTCCGGACGAGGCACGTGATTGGCTGAGGTCTCACTCTATCAGCGGACTGCAGGACTCTTTGGGCTCCTCCCCTTTTTCCCCCGGCTCCAGCCTCACTTCACCCTCTGGGACCAGGTTCAACTTTGGTAAGCAGGACTGGACCAAGGACTGTACCAGGACTGGACCAAGGACTGGACCAGGGCCAGGACTGGACCAAGGACTGGACCAGGACCAGGACTGGACCAAGGACTGGACCAAGGACGAGACCAGGACCAGGACTGGACCATGACTGGACCATGACTGGACCAGGACTAGACCAGGACTAGACCAGAACTGAGTCTGGGCTGAGTCTGGGCTGAGTCTGAGCTGAGTCTGAGCTGAGTCTGAGCTGAGTCTGGGCTGAATCTGGGCTGAATCTGGGCTGAATCTGGGCTGAGTCTGGGCTGAGTCTGGGCTGAGTCTGGGCTGAGTCTGGGCTGAGTCTGGGCTGAGTCTGGGCTGAGTCTGGGCTGAGTCTGGGCTGAGTCTGGGCTGAGTCTGGGCTGAGTCTGGGCTGAGTCTGGGCTGAGTCTGGGCTGAGTCTGGGCTGAGTCTGGAGGGAAGTTGGAGTTTTGTTTTTGCAGATTTCAAAGTCCTGTTTTGGTCTTAATTACTCACAGAAACATGTTTTACTGTTTCTTCTTTGTCGTAAACATTCGTCTTCTGCAGCATCCAGCCCGACCTCGGCGGCCCAGATGAATCTGACCGGACACAGGACCAACAGCCTGACCCAGGACTCTCTGGACCACACCGAGTCCAAGCTCCGGACCTCCTGCATGTCTCTGGATGACAAGAACCGAACTATGAGCAGGTCCGGATCTTTCAGGGACGGATTTGAGGAAGGTGAGACCAGAAGCTGCATAAATATGATAAAAGCTTTTTTTCGGCCAGACTTCCCTGGGGCACAGTTTGTCCTTTTATGTCATTATGTCCTGTTTATATCGTTTTCAGTAGTAATATTCAATTTTGGAGATTTTTGTAGTATTGAGTAGTATCTTGGCAGAACTCAAAACCAAAAGTTCTTTTATATGATTGAAATGATGATGACCTTTGATTAAAGGACACCTAATGTGGACTTTTAGGAGCTTTTAACCATATTCTAATAGTTCTTCAGTTGCATTCAGAGTGATTACTGCATGTCTGAGTCGTCTTTGTTCTGCTTCTTCACCGCTCCCGCGTCTAGGGCTGCAGCTATCGATTATTTTAGTAATCGATTAATCTATCGATTTTTTCTTCGATTAATCGATGAATCGGTTAATTTTTTTGTACAATCCGTAAACCATTTAAAAGCATATTAAATTGTTTTTGAAATAAACGTTATAGTTCATTGTAATAAACAAATAACAAATTGAGTTTCTGCCCAAAAAAGAAGGGAGTGTCTGCAGTGCCGCGGTGCACGGCCGAAACTGCCATGTTATTTTTGTGCCGGCCACGCGCCGCGGCTCCTGAAACTGCGCCGTTATTTGACCGCGTTTTAGCGCCGTTTTAGACCGGGTTAAGGTTAAGGTTAGGGTTAGGGTTAGGGTTAGGGTTAAGGTTAAGGTTAAGGTTAAGGTTAGGGTTAGGGTTTGCCATGAGGCTATAAGGAAAATGCCGCGGTCCCTGAAACTGCGCGGCTGATTGACAAAAAAAAAAATCACAGAAGTTTGTCCCCAAAACAGCAACATTTCTCTTCAGTCCAAAGTGTTCTGTTTGTATATAAAGTATATATAACGAATATATATAAAGGGCTAATTAACTTGTCACCAGGCTGTTTTTTCACAGTTACAGTATGAATTAATTTGCGTTTCTGTCACATAATTTAAAATAAGACATTTGTTTGTAAAACATTGTGAGTTAGCATGTGAGTGATGCTGGTGTTTTGAGCGGTGGCTCTACATTTTGTATTTTGTCACTTTACGGCGTTGGCTCCGTGTCATCGCGAACTTTCTGTTTCACATCAGATTATTATAGCACGGTCTTGGTCCTCCTGCTGTTTCCATAGATGTATCGGCTGTTTCAAGGCGCCGCAGAGGAGCGTGTGGCATGTTTTAAACGTACGAGTGTGACTGGGAAGCAGAGTGTGGAGCGCGAGTGTGGAGCGCGGGTCCGCGGTGAGGACGCGGAGGCTGGAGTGGGCGGCGCGTGGAACTAGTGGTGGTTAGAGCGGCAGCTCGCGGCACCTGCTCTTTTACACAACAAAACTCTTCCCGGTCGCACCTATAATAGATCCATGGGTCGCACTCATGAGTTTAAAACACGCCACTCTCTGTTGTGCTTCAGCTGCTTCAGGAAGAAGGTCCGTGGGGAACAAAAGCGCCACAAGTCGTTCCGTGCGCTCCACGTGTTTTTAATAAAATATGTAAATTAAACAAAGCATTGAATCAATAAAATAATAATCTAAGCTTTTTTGTAATCAAATTATTCGATTAATTCGAATAATCGTTGCAGCCCTACCCGCGTCTCTCACATTTTCTTCTTCTGCAGTTTTATTTTCTTTAAACAGCGACACGAGCAGGATTTGGCAGTGTTGCAAAGCCTTTTCTGCACAAATGAAAAAAAATCCTCTTCAAAGTTTGTAAAAGTATATCAAAACGTGTCACAGGTTTTGTAATTAAATTTCCAGAAAAGCTCAGGGGCGCCCCCAGCTGGAGAAATAAGAAGGGAGCAGTGTTTCTTCCTCATATGACTGAACCTCTTTGTCATGATCTTTAATCCTTCTGCTCTGTGTGCGCTGAGTATTAGCCTTTGTAAGTCATAAAACTATAAGAGGATTTAGAGCTGCTGTGTTTCCGTCAGCTGTTTCCTGAAAGAGAGAGAACATTTCACACACTGGACCAGTCATACTTTATTCAAGGAAAATAAACATGAGAAAAGTAACTTTCTGGTTTAAAATGGCCTGAGTCAAGAAAGTCCACCATGTTTTTAATCGTTTAGACCAGTTTATAAGTTATAATTCTCAAGGTTTTCCCCAATACCATTAGCACTTTACTTTAAAAGACATTTGAGTAAGTGAGACACTGACACAAGTCCAGACAGACGCTGAACACCACTCATCAAAGTCGCAAAGGTGTGAAGAGCAGCAGCAGACACTTAATAGTTTGATCTGACGAGTTTAAGGGAGGTGAAGTGTGTGGTGAAAACCAGGCCACACACACACTTGCACGCACACACACACACACACACACTCACTCACACGAACACACGCACACGCTCACGCACTTGCACACGCACACACACACACACACACACACAAACACACACATGACAGGATCAGACCTGATGCTTCTCTCTCTTCTAGCTGTGTTTGTCAGTACATTTGCATACTCCTATACCGTAATCAGATAACATTTATAGAATTAGATAACGTTTTTAGTAACCTAGTAGTAATTTAAAGGGTTACATCTGAAATTGAGTAATTTGTGCTAAAAAAAAAAGTTACTAAACACAACTTGCGTCCCAGAATGACTTTTAGATGTTAATCTTTACTTAAATCCTTTTCTATGATGGAACACTCTTGGAAGAATGATAACACAGATTTAATTGAATAAATGAAATCCTGAACAGATGCCCGAGCCACCTCGGCTGGCTCTTCTTGACGTGGAAGAGCAGCGGCTCTACTCCGAGCCCCTCCCGTGTGACTGAGCTCCTCACCCTATCTCAAAGGGAGGGCCCAGCCGGCGGAGGAAACTCATTTCGACCGCTTGTATTCGCGATCTTGTCCTTTTGATCATTATCCAAAAGCTCATGACTATAGTAGAGGGTAGGAACGTAGATTGACTGGTAAATCGAGAGCTTTGCCTTTCGGCTCAGCTCCCTCTTCACTACAACAGTCAGATGCAGCGACGGCATCACTGCAGCTGCTGCACCAATCTGCCTGTCAATCTCACGTTCCATCCTTCCCTCAGACATGAACTAGACCCCGAGATACTTGAACTCCTCCACTTGGGGCAAGGACTCCCCACCCACCTGGAGAGGGCAAGCCACCTTTTTCCGGTTGAGAACTATGGCCTCGGATTTGGAGGTGCTGATTCTCATCCCAGCCGCTTCACACTCAGCTGCAAACCGTCCCAGTGCATGTTGCAGGTCCAGGTTTGATGGAGCCATCAGGACAACATTGTCTGCAAACAGCAGAGATGAGATCCTGTGGTCCCCAAACCGGACACCCTCCGACCCCTGACAGCGCCTAGAAATTCTGTCCATAAAAACAGGTCTGACTTACTGCCGCCAATGCGAACACAGCTCCAGCTCCAGTCATACAGGGACCGGACAGCCCTGAGCAAAGGGCCCCGGACTCTGTACTCCCGGAGCACCCCCCAAAGGACACCACGAGGAACACGGTCGAAAGCCTTCTCCTGATCCACAAAACACATGAAGACTGGTTTGGCAAACTCCCATAAACCCTCGAGCACCCGATGGAGAGTATAGAGCTGGTCCAGTGTTCCACGATCAGGGCGAAAACCACTCTGCTCCTCCTGAATCCGAGGTTTGACTATCGGTTGGATTCTCCTCTCCAGTACCCTGGAATAGACCTTACCGGGGTATAATGTGTGTAATATGTAACCTCATTCGTCCAGGAATGTTCCATTGTAGAAAAAGATTCAGTTCTAGTTATCTGGACTCAATCTGCGAATCGAGTCTGGGAATTTAGATATTCATCCTACACTGAGCTGGACCTGCCCACCGGGCGTGACTTCCTTATAAAGGGAGGTTTTTGTTTCACTTGAGATCACCATATTTGTTTACTAATAGCCCTGTAATGGGCTATCAGCATCCTCTTGTAAACTGACTTTCACTCCCTCCTCACTAAGTACCTGATTAGCATCAGGATGCTCTGCGCCTCTATCGCTCCAGGGTTTTAAGACACTATTATATACCACTGGAAGGTTGAATCTTAAACCTCCATTTCTGTTTAAGGAAAGATTCTCTCTTCTTTTTTTTTCTAACAAAAATGTCCTCTTTAATTCCTCTTTCAGACCACATTTTCTTCTGCTTAGAATCTTCCCCTCACTGTCTACAATAGAGTGGTTTGTGGCTTTAAGATGAAGACGCTCTGGGGTCCTGAATTTGCATGTCTTCTGTGCTGATAAAGTCTATTGTGCAGTGGCTGTTTAGTCTCTCCTATGTACCGCTTTTTACAATTTTCTTCACTGCGGTTCACGGTTCAACGTTTATTGAAAACTTGTTAACACAACCTTTTTTCTTATATTGAACCTGGAGCCTATATACTCCCTGTATAAAACATTAATTACGAAATAAATACAATTCAAACAATAAATACATCATAAATTAAATTGAGTCTCACAGCATTTGCTTGAGTAATTTCAAGTGAAAACATTTTCTTCAGGCAAGCAATAACCAAATGTAATATACTTCAAAGAAAAATAAAATATTCTGTAGCAGCAAGAGTAAATATATAAATAAAATTAAACTGCATTTCAATGCTTTTCCTCACAAGGATTCTTGGTGTATGATACGATGATAAGCGGTCAGCTTACCTGTGACGTTTTCCTCCTGCATCTTTTCTCTGATCCTCCACACCAATCCACTTTTTTCCCCGCACATCGCAGGCGCTCCATCTGTTGTCAGTCCCACAAGTTTATTCCACGTCAGCGCCATTTTATCAACACATCTAGACACCTCTTCAAAGATCTTTCCCCGTAGTCGTGCCATGCATTGACTGTAATCCCAAAAACTCTTCTGTTACGCACAGGCTTGAGTCCACTCCACGCATGAAAACTGAGAGCTGGGCAGTTAAATATCAGAAGTGTCAGTTCTCTCATCCACGGCAAGGGAATATGCGATGAAATCCTTTCCCTTTTTCACAAGCTGTTGTTGGATATTGTCCGCAAGCTGACGCACACGGTCTGCAACGGTGTTTCGGCTCACATTTAAAAACAATTGCCTTTTTCTGGGCAAATGGCGTCGCAAACTTTAAGCATGCAGTTTTTGATCAATTCCCCCTCGGTGAAGGTTGATTTTGCAACCTCTGCTGCCACAAGGAAACTGGCTTTAACAGCAGCCTCGCTTTGTGATTTGGCTTTAGTGAACATAGCCTGCTGTGGAACCAGACTTCTTTTTAGCTCTTCAAATCTTCTTTGTGTCATGTCCAGGTGTTTGTATTTGTCGTGGTGCTTCGTTTCATGGTGTCTTCTTATGTTGTATTCTTTCATCACAGCTGCACTGTCTCCGCACAGAAGACATGGCTTTGCCCTTTACATCCGCGAACATGTACTCTGCTTCCCACCTGTCTTTAAAACCTGTGTTTTCAAAGTCCACTTTTTGTTTAGCTATTTTTGTTTGTTTGTTGTCACAAGCGATGCCGATGAGTGGGGCACGTTCGCGGGCTGTACCGAGGCACGCGCAGTGCATTGTAGGATTTGTAGTATCATGGTGTTGCGTGCGATATACCGGCGGGCCAGCTCTAATAGTAAATAATATAAAATGTTGTCGTGCGGGCCAAAGATAATCCCCTCGGGGGGCGGACGTGGCCCGCGGGCCCTTAAAGCCCAGCTCATGGCCTAATGCTTTTGTGCCGTTTCTTTACTTTTACAACATACATACACCAATACTTACAACAATACATCAGAACATTTGCTTATTAATGTAATTCTGTTTTCATACGTCAATTTGAATATTATATTGTATACATACTGTACATTCAGGCTGAGAAATAGATTTTCAAAGTTAGGGGCCCACAAGCGCGCGCGGTGCCATAAGAACAAGATAAATATGTTGTTTTAAACCTCGTTATTAGCATGTAAAACAATTTAAAGTACTTTTATCTGTTATTTGATATGAAGAGCACAAATACTGAATCATATAAACCAGAGATCATGATCTTTAAAACTGTTTAATTCAATGTAATAATGTTTCTTAGATAAAAAATAATAACTGTTTACAGCATTTGACACAAGGAGATCTTGTGGAATATATGAAATCCATGGATCTATTACATGAAATCACGTCCTACAAAATAAACTTATAAATAAACATATATACATTGCCCGAAAATTAGACCGGGCATACACGGCCCTCAGGTCCATGGTGGTCATTAGTTCCATGATCTGTTTTGTTATTAAACCCATGGATCCATAGTTTTACGCCTGCAGCTTGTTCACGGCACCTTGAGCTGGGCTGGAGCGGCGCTAGAGCCTAGTCGAAGCTAACAGCTTAAAATGCGTTTTAAAGACAACTGCGGATACAAGCGATCGAAATGAGTTTCCTCCGCCAGGTGGCTGGGCGCTCCCTTAGAGATAAGGTGAGGAGCTCGGCCACACGGGGGGAGCTCGGAGTAGAGCCGCTGCTCCTCCATGTCGAGAGCTGCTGAGGTGGCTCGGGCATCTGTTCCGGATGCCTCCTGGGCGCCTCCCTCGGGAGGTGTTTCAGGCATGTCCCACCGGGAAGAGGACCCGGGGAAGACCCAGGACACGCTGGAGAGACTATGTCTCTCGGCTGGCCTGGGAACGCCTCGGGATCCCCCCGGAGGAGTTGGAGGAAGTGTCTGGGGAGAGGAAGTCTGGGAGTCCCTGCTCAGACTGCTGCCCCCGCGACCCGGCCCCGGATAAAGCGGCAGAAAATGGATGGATGGATGGATGAAGAATTTTAAACTGAAAAAAAGTCAATGACCCAAACATTTTTTTGCTGCTATATCCAACATTTATGAAAGCTGTAGGTGCCCTGTCAGCCGAACACAAGCAGTTTTTTGTTACATTGCGCTCTATAGAAAAAAAGCTTTCTGGGCGACGCAATTTCTTTGGCTGCAGTGCCCATCGAGTGGCCACTAGGGGCGTCTGTGGCATGCTGCGGCTATCCATACCCTATCCAGAAAATATAATAGATCCATGTGCCTTCTTCTCAAAATGCTCCATGTATGTAAAATTGTCTAGTAGTTTGCAGATATGCTCAGGTGTCAGTTTGGTCCTGTAAAATACACAATATTAATAATAATCACTGTTTTGAAAATGTTTTGAATTTTAACCAAGTCATTTTCAATCTGAGGACCTGGTCTGAGAGCATTATTATCATTATAGAGCAAATGCAGTTTGTGATGTGGATTTGTGTTTTTGTGTTTCAGTTCACGGCTCGTCTCTGTCTCTGGTGTCCAGCTCCTCCTCCATCTACTCCACGGTCAGTTCAACATAAAATATATTCTACATAATTATGATTCTGAGCTAGAGTTTGGTTCTAATCCCACACTTCAGTTTATCTGTTCTGAGTTCTGAGCATGTCCAGGTTTTCAAAGGTGTTTTATAAGATAATCATAAGATAATCCTTTATTGTCCCACATGGGGAAATTCCATTGATGCAACGCAGGTAGATGCAGAGATAGATACAGAAGAAAAGAACAAATAACTTATAGGAAGTTTGAAAAACACTCTCAGTAGAAGATCTCTTATAAAAATCTTAGGATGTCCGCCGGGATAACGTGACGATCTCCGCAGTTTCATGAGTTCCTCCTTTGTGTAAACGCGGTACGGCGCCGGCCGGGGGGGCGCAGGGGGGCCGGGGGGGCTCGGAGCCAGGGCACATCGCGATGACACGAAAACACTCAATCCAGCCGAACAAAGTCAAAACAAGTTGAATTAAAGCGATTCCAGTGCGTGTCCCGATCATTCATGAAGTTCCTCTTTTATATAAACGTGTACCGGCGGCATACTGTACGTCAGGACGGCCGGAGGGCGCGGGGGGGCCGGGGGCTAGCTCAGAGCTAGCGCACATCACGACGAAAACACTCAATAATCCAGCCGAACAAAGTCAAAAACAAGTTAAATTAAAGCGATTCCAGCACGTGTCCCTATTGTACAAGTAAAGTAGAATTTTTTTTTACAAAATACAAAAGATAAAGCACAATAAGTGTGAAAAAAGTGTGAGAAAAGAGCGGAGCGTTTACACCGGGCTGCCAGCTGGACCGGCGCCTTTGTGACGTATGATCAGAATTATTCAATTCTGATCATCATTTGACCTCAGTTTAGTGAGGATTTGGTTTTGCCTGACCAGCCAAGACCACACGCTTTGAAAATAATTTACAAAGAAGTTTTGGTCTGGAATCCAACCCAGTCGTTCTAATTTCCAAAGGGAGTGATTGAGAGACAGATTAACCAATAAGATTAAAGCATTGTCACAAACATGGTGGCTTACGAGGAAAAAAATTAAATAACACAGACTGAGCAAAGTAGCCGACTTTGTCAACAAGCGATGCACTAAATTCCGTAAATCTGAGGTAAATTAAGTTATGTATTTCTGTTCTGAATGTTACAAAAATATTTGAGAGATGTCTTCCGTGACACAAATTAGCGGCGGCGGTGAGAGTTTTTTTGACGCCCCCCCAATGGTCCGATTCCGACTGGCTGGTCAGGCAATGTTTGGTTTGGTCCTGTTCTCTTTGGGAAGTCCTTATTTAGTCCCGGTTTAGTCCTTACTTTGATGCTGTGAATTTGGAAATGTTAGTATATGTTATATCAAATACATCTTGATTTAGTCCTGATTTAGTCCCTGTTTATTTTCAATGTTTCAATATTTACATTTGACTTTTTACCGGTTTATTTCTGGTTTAGTCCTGCTTAAATCCTAGTTTTGTCGTGGTTTAGTCCTGGTTTAGACCTGCTTTGGTCCTGATTTGGTCCTGATTTAGATCTGTTTTAGTCCTGGTTTAATCCTGCTTTAGTCCTGCTTTATTCCCGCTCTAGACCTGGTTTTGTTCTGTTCTAGACCTGCTTTAGTCCTGGTTTAGCACCTCGGGGGTTAAAGCTCATGTTTCTGTGGCAGTTCATTAGGTTCAACCCGCATTAGAGCTGCGGCCAATCAGAACCCAGCTCCTCCCTTAGCCCCGCCCCCTCCACCTTCACCTGGGCAGGTAACAGTTTTCATTCAGACAATCTGAGACGGAACGAGCTCAGACGAAAAGAGTTAAGAGAGTAGAAAGAGAGACAGAGAGACGTGAGAGGGCGAAGGAGAGAGAAAGAAGGCACAATGATGGCCACTATCACGTCCTTTGTATGGCAACAAACGGTAGGAAGAATGGCTTGAAAAGAGATTTTGTGTTTAAATTACTTAAATGATCTTTACATGGGACTTTAAAGGTGCACTGTGTAACTTTCTGAGAAGAGTCTTGCTGCAGCTCCACGTGGTTTAGTACTCGATTAACTCAAGATCCAAACCCGAACTGAACCGTGCAGAGGATGTAACGGAGGACGACTCCAGTTGGTGTCTGCTGCTGGACTGGCTTCAACTTTCGCTTCTCCTTTGTCTCTATGGAGATGTTATTGCTTTGCCTGGAATGTTCCACATTACGGCATTGAACGTATCTTTGTTTGTACTCGTTGATGCTAAAAACATCCTGAAAACTCTGCATTCTTACTCTGAGCTGCGTCGCCTTGCCACAGATCTGACCTGTAACTCTGGTTCGGTGGAGTCTCCATGGAGATAGATAGGCTTAATGTCATACTGTGGAACAATTTTGACAAAGGGACACCCTATAACCCCAGTTATCTGTTGCATCTGTAAGTCCAAGTACAAGTGAGTGTAGTACTCTGTCGACGGTGGCCACAGTTGCCCGGGACTGAGGGACAGTCACACGCCTGTAAGAGCGGGCACCGAACCGCTGACCTTTGCCCCATCCGTCCATCACAACCTGCAGCAGTAAAATGACCATTTCACAGTTTGTGAAAGTTGTTTGAAGGTTTACAACAGAAACATATTTATTTATTCTTTTTATTGGTTTCTCACACATTCTTAGTACAAAACGTTACTTAAGCTTTCAAAATATGGTTAGAGAGAAATATTGTTTATGTGTTTTGTTCCAATGTTTTTTATGCAAGCTGTTACTCTCTTCAAAACATAAAAAAGAGAGGCTGCATCAGGAAGGGCATCTGACTTACTATTCTCTGATCTGTCTTTCAGAACGAGGAGAAGTCTCAGTCTGAGGTAAGCCCCACCTCCCCATCTCTCTCTCTCTCTCTCTCTCTCTCTCTCTCTCTCTCTCTCTCTCTCTCTCTTTCTCTTTCTCTTTCTTTCTTTCTTTCTCTCTTTCTCTCTTTCTCTCTCTCTCTCTCTCTCTCTTTAATCTGCGGCTGTAATAAGCACCTTCTGCTTCTTCAGATCTACACTTTTACCTTCTGCACTCACACCTGGACCCACTGAATGTCTTACTAGTTAGAACAAAGGAGTAAATACTCCTTAGAGACCATGCTAACAAGTTTACCAAAGCATCACTATTACCCCAAATCACTAAATCCATTGAATTCTTCTTCCTCTGTGTCACTTCTAGACAGCAGTGCCCGGTCTGTTCTTCAACACCAGACAATAGGCACCGCACGGCAAAAGCACATGCATCGACACAGTGTTCAGTTTACAGTTGTGCACTGAAGAGAAAGCTGCGATCATATCTCATACATCGTCCTTGTTGAAGACTTTGGTTTGGTCCTGTTCTAGTCCTGGTCCAGTCCAGGTTTAGTTCCAGGATTATTCTCGGTTTAGTCCCAATTTTGTAAAAAAATATAATTTATAATCCGGAAAATATGGATTATAAAGTAAGTAAGTAGAATAAAATAAAAGTAAATGAATACCACGTAAAGCAAGTGTAAAAGCATCTTTCGTTTAAACATATGTATACTCTTGTGAATTGGTGCCTCAGAAGAATTCAGTGGAAATAATTCACAAAAGTATGCTGCGGTGACGGGTCAAACGTCACTATTTAAGCTTGATATGAGAAACAAAATTTTGAGAATATTGTGAAGTAAAATAATTTAGATTTAGTGTGTGAATCCACAAATAAAAATTCTTAAATTGTGTGTTGTTTAAAGGCATTTGTTGTTGTTCCAGATCCGTAAACTGCGGAGGGAGCTGGACGCGTCACAGGACAAAGTGTCAGCACTCACCACTCAGCTCAGCGCCAACGTAAGAAACACCAGGACGTTTTACATTACTGTACAAATATATCATGTAATGGTGCAATTCGTAACTGTTCTCCACTGTAATGCATCACTTGCAGAATGTTCCACAGTATGGCATGTAACATACTGTATCAAATTAAATTCACGGTTTTCCTCTCCATATGCGGCGAGGACAGAACAAAGTGGTTTAGTCTTTATAAAACCATCGGCCTCAGACGTCGCACTCTCTCGTTCTCTTTCCTCTCTTTCGTATTCCGCTCTCCAAATCTATCTATAAAAACACATAGAGAAGTCTTCTTTTTCTGGGTAGAAAGAGGCGAATGATGTAATGGCAAAACGTTTTGACAGACACAAAGGTCTGTTAAAACTCAAACACCTCTCTCTCTCTCTCTCTCTCTCTCTCTCTCTCTCTCTTTCACTCTCTCTCTCTCCCCCCTCTGGTTTCCGGCGGTGGTCAGTCGTTCGGTCCTGACCTCAATTTATACTCGGTTTTTACACAGACAAGTGAAAGATTCCATTACACAGACAAGTGAAAGATTCCACTGAACGAAGTCGATCGACACAGAGACTCTGAAACAATGAACTTTCAAACACACACATTAAACAAAATTGAACTTTTCTTACTTTTAACCCTGTTCCAACACATCAAAACCAAAGCGTCATATTTAATTCATCGTCATTCATCTGTTTACAAGCTTCTCTTCACTGCTCCTTCTCTGAGCCTCACTTTACAATTTCTGAGCATTTCTGACTCAAATCACCTTCATTACAACTGTGTGCCTACATTAGCATGTTGGGACAAGCTAGCTTTTGTTTATTTTGCAGTAGTAAATCCCTCCGCTGCCTCTAGATGGAGCGCTAACACCAAATCCTGATGAGGAAACGCCTGACTGAGAAAGTCATGTGTGGTTTTCAGTACAAACATTATTTTGGGTTTGAAAACACAAGAAGCCAAAGAAAAGGAACAAGGGACAGTTTAAAGAACAAATAAATCATGTAAAATATGTGTCCTTTAACTACGTATTTTTCCATCTCATTGGCCTCATCAGAGTACGAGCACTTTTCTCTCTCGGAACATTTCTTTCCATCTTTGGAAGGCTGAAATGACTTTGTCCTGGGTTTGTTCACGTTTGGTACAGTTTCATCAGAGAGCACTCCAGGGGCCGCTGATTGGACCGTTCCTTTTTCCTCCAAAATCATTCACACGTCTCACAGTCCGCGCTCAGAATATCAATGATCAGCAGAGAGAGGTAGAGGAAAAGAAAGAACATGTCTGTACGAGGCAAGGAAAGTTTATTTGTAGAGCACAGTTTGTACAAAGTCATTCAAAAGTGCTTTACGAACAAGAAAGCTTGCAATAAAATTCAATATCGACAAATAAAAACATAAACAATCATTACAACAACTACTTAAAGAGACAAAGGTGTAGTAAAGTCATAATTATAATGGCTCCGATAGGCAAAAAGGTGCGCTATGTAACTTAAATGGCCTTAAATGGTCTAGTTATTAAATCACAGCTTTTATACAATGCATGTCCAAAACAATGCATTGTTTCAATGAGCAGTATTAAAAGATTTATTTCCACTGATTTGACCCTTCTCAAACACACTGACATCTTCTCCATGACCACGGGATTAGTCTTTCTTTTTTTGGTGTATATCTCAAAAAAAAAAAAAAAAATTTAATGCAAAACATAGTTTTGCCTCTCCACAGATATGATATGGAGATATATACGTTTGATTAATCTATCGTTCCATCTCCATGGTATCATATGCTCCACCTATAAAGTTACCTATTGCAGCTTTAACAAAAGTCTAAGCTCTTTTGTTGTTCTTGTTGTTGTTGTGTTGCTTTTAATGGCGGTTGGAGGCAGACTGAAAAGGTGCATTTACCACAACCTACTCTAGTTGTACGTCTCTGTATTTGTACGTCTTATGTATGTGTTCCACGCTATACCATTTTTATTTAAATAAAAAATGACAGAAAATAAAGAGAGAATGAGGGAGAGAAGGAGAGAGAGACAGAGAGAAAGAGGGAGAGAAAAAGAGAGTGAAAGAAAAAGAGAAAAAAACAAATGGAACCTTTTAACGTGTAAACTGTCGCACGTTGATGACATCACAGAGGGATTCAGCTCTACTCATTTTAAACCTTTACTTTTAACATTTCTTCATAAACTCCAACTTAACAGAAGTAATACTATGATTAATACTTACAACAGATCTCCTCCAACCAAACTAAGTCAGAATTATAAAAAAACAAGAGAACCTTCAGATGGACTTTATCTCTGATGACATATTTCTGACAGTTTAATGAAACCATTGTTCGACAAAATAAAGGTGGTATTCTTGCGTGTCAAATCATAACTGTTGTGTCATTTACATAGATTTTGGCTGTTGTTTACAGTCTGGTTGCTAGGTAACTGTTGTGGAATTACCTCTTCCTGTGTCATATTTGTGCTCATGTCTAACCAGGAAGTACAATTACAAACTTTACACAAATTGTCAACTGGGGACAAACGGGCAAAATGTTTAGTCAAATCAGAAATATATTTGTGTTCACTGTGTTATAGTCAAATGTGTAGTTTAAGCTGTCATATGCACTTTAAAAACAGTGCAGCGCTTCTACCATTACATTTATAATGTATTTAATTACAAGGGTTTTTATGGTGTACGTTCACCAGATCGTAACTTCTGTCTCCTCGGAGATCGATACGTTTTCATGTCATACTGTCATACTCCGGAACATTCCAGTCAAAGCGATAAAAGTTATGCCGTGCCCCGTTACAAGTGCAACTGACGAGCGGTGTTCTGACATAAAACTACAGTAGGTGGCGGTAATGTAACACTGTGCGACTGACCAGTTTTCACGTTGTCCGGTGGGTTTGTGCATGTGGTAAATGTTGACCAGAGTTTTACATCAGTTAAGAGCCAGTTTGTGAAGAAAAACAAAAAAATAAAAAGTTACAGCTCGGATCAACAGGAGGTTGATCCGAGGGTTCACTAAGTCCGAAGGTTCACTAGTTTGAAGGTTTGCTAGTCCGAAACTGTGAGCCCGCGCTCCTTGCGGCTCGTGCGCCAGTTAGGGACCGTCTCTAAAGTACGTAAAGTGTTCGTTTAAAAATGTGTTATCTTAAAAAATATCAAACATATAAAAAAAAAAAAAGAAAGGAAAAGGTGTGATAGCTAGTGACTCAAACTACTATTTTAACTTAGCGTTGACTATCTAGGTTGGCTAACTTGGGAGCTATTGAAAAGAATCCTTGATTTTTTTATGAAAAATATTCTTTAAAAATCTACAAAGGGTTACATTTTTTAACCCAAAATGACTATGGCATTTAGGATTAGCTACTTGGATTCATGCTCCATGTGTTTTTTTATTTTTTATAAATATGTTATGATATGATATTTTTTAAGGCCGTGGCTGCAGAGCCGCGGCGCGGTCAAATGGCCCAACAGTTTCAGAAGCCGCGGCAGTGCCATATAGCCTCATGGCTAACCCTAACCTTAGCCCTGACCCTAACCCTAACCCGGTGCGGTCTAAAACGGCGCGGTCAAATAGCCCAGCAGTTTCAGGAGCCACTGCACAAAATAACATGGCAGTTTTGGCCGCCCGCCGCGGCTCTGTAGACACCCGTTTTTAAAACATTTGTAAAGAAACACTTGTGCAATCGTAATTTAATAACTGGCACACCGAGCGGCACTTCAGCATGCAGCTCCCTGCACTGTGCAAGCAAACCTTGGGACTAGCGAACCTTCGGACTCGGAATCACAGCAAAAAAACAACAACTTTGCAGCTATAAAAAAGAATTGGGAAGCCAAAAAGTCATGGGTTAAAGCAGTCGCCAATGACACAACGAAAGCGTTTTGCACAATATGCTGCCGTGAACTATCCATTAGCCATGGTGGCGAGAATGATTTAACTCGCCATGAAGATATGCACGAAAAGTCTGTGCTAGCGAAAGGAGCTAGCAACATCAGTACATTCTTCGCCACATCAACAGCAGAAATAGACAAAATTGCTGCAAGTGTGTGCGGGATATGGTTATATATAATTGTCTTCACTATTCCCATGGACAATACATCCAAGCAAGTACAGTAGTGGTTTGCCAAAATTACACTGAAATTAGTAGGTTTATGGTATGGCCTTGCAATTTCCATTATTGTGGGTCAGCTGTTGGAAGAAAGTGTCCTTCATTTGGGGTTGAGCTGGTTTGGCAACCCTATTTACATAAATGTATATGGCTGCTAGGCAACAACTGTGGAATCTCTGTCACATGTGCTGCTCATGTCCCACCAGGAAGTAACTTTATAAACGTCAACAAAAATGGTCAAACTGGGGACAACTGGGCAAAATGTTTAGTAAAAATTCCCCCATATTAGATTGAGCTGTTTAATTTTGACAAAATATCAAATTGCCATTTTTCAGTCTATCATTGCAATTGCGATTTGATTTGCAGTTTGTAAATTCAGTGTAGAATTCTGCTCAAAGTTTACCTTCCGTACATGCCCAGGACAAGACTGAAACATGATCAGTAAAACTAACACAAGGATCACAAGCATTTAGTGAGGTGTGAGGTTAGTTTGTTGTTTGTGCAGGGAATTTTTACTTAAACAATCGCAATCGATATTCATGAGTTCCAGTTTCCTGTTACCTGCAACATTTTGTTTGAATCTACAAGATCTTATTCCGTCTAAAACCTGTTAATGCTGTAGTTTAGAATCTACAAACATGTCCTGAAATACATGGGATCCTTGGATTAGTTAACCAGTTCACGTTTCACTCTTCTCCCAAGTGTTAACGCTGCTGGGCGTAAAAGAAAATGGAAAAAGAAAAGATCCTACTATTCCTCGGGAGAAAGCTTTGTCAAGTGTTGTTTCGTAACTTTAAACTCGACTTGAGGTGGAATATGTGAAACTTTGTGGAGCTGTGTGCAAAAAAATTCTCCATTTGTATCAGAGTTAGTGATCAGTGTTTAGGATTACTACAATCAGCTCACACTCCCTTTTTAACAATAAAATCACCTGAATAAATGCAAGATAGATAAGTTTAATTCCAGACATAGAAATAATCTCCATAGAGACAAGCCTATATTTCTGTAGTTTGAATCCAGAATTTAGTAGAATTTCACATCACATGTAGTTAATGCTACTAATACTGTACTAATACAATACAATACTGACTGACTTAACCATGTGAAATACCATCATATTCATGTGCAATTACTGTCGTACTCACACGCAATAATTTCACATTCATGTGCATATAATTGATGAAAATAGAGTGTTTATTTTACCATTATTAGTAGTATTTTTTGTCTTACGCTAGCTGTTTTTATTTATTTTATTTTATCTTTATTTTTCCCCTCCATTCCTTATTAAGAAATGAGGGGTTCTGTCTATAGGAGCTTTTGTTTATAAGAGTTTTTGTTTATAAGAGTTCTTCTATTAAGACTGTTTTTTAAACTTCCTATAAGTTATCTGTCCTTTTCCTCTGTATCTACCTGCGTTGCAACAACGAAATTTCCCCATGTATGGACAATAAAGGAATATCTTATCTTATCTTAATGTCCAGTGTCACAGAAAACACTGTTCAAATCCGGTGTCCACTGCACGATTTTCTCCATCTGCAATGAAAGATGACTCAGTTTTGTCCCCATTTCTCTCTTTTTTTTCGCACAGTGTGAATTGTCTCATGACTTTAAACTGCTCACATCTTGTGGTGTGAAAACGTCTTGTTCTAGACACCAGGTTTAACACTGGAACCTGTTTGTTTCAGGCTCATCTGGTGGCGGCGTTCGAGCAGAGTCTGGGAAACATGACGATCCGCCTGAAGAGCCTCACGCTCACGGCTGAGCAGAAGGTCGGGCAGAAAATACTTAAAGAAAATATCAATACGTGACACAGGCAAGTTACTTTATGTATGTGTATGTAATTGTGCCATCTCTTAGGACTCGGAATTGACAGAGCTTAGGAAAACCATTGAGTTGTTGAAGAAGCAGAACTTTGTGGCTCAAGCCGCAATCAACGGAGTCATCAACACCCAAGACCGGAGCGCAGACCGGAGCGCAGACCGGAGCGCAGACCGGAGCGCAGACCGGAGCGCAGACCGGAGCGCAGACCGGAGCGCAGACAGGAGCGCAGGCCGGAGCGCAGGCCGGAGCGCAGACCGGAGCGCAGACCGGAGCGCAGACCGGAGCGCAGACCGGAGCGCAGACCGGAGCGCAGACCGGAGCGCAGACCGGAGCGCAGACAGGAGCGGTATGAACCCCTTCACACACAACTCTACTCCGGATTCCCCTTTAGAAATATTTGCAATACCACAGAAGTTCCTAAAAAGTATATTATTTTTCAGTTCTGTCTTAATTTCTAGAAGGTTAA